>NW_026047975.1:202500-215000 GCF_023864345.2 Schistocerca serialis cubense
CGGACGGATGCGCGGAGGGGCGGGGGCGGCGCATTTCGCCGGTGCCGTGCCGTGCCATGCCTGAAAGCCGCGTGGTCGCTGTGTTGTTGGTGGCGTGGGGGCGAGGAGAGTACCGTACGGGTGTGCTTGTGCGCCGGAAATGGCACACTGCGCCTGCCCGTCTTGGAGGCTGATGGCTGTGGTGTGGAAATGGGGCGCGGTGATGTTGAAGCAGTTGAAGAACAGAAAAGAAACCAAGAAGAAAACGGAAGGCGTGATGCGGCGGTGGTGGTGAGAGCGGGAAAAACAAAACAAAACAAAAGAACGAAAAAAAACAACAAGAAACAAAAAAGAAAACAAAAAGTCTATCAATATTAAAATGTAAATGGAAATGGAAATGGACCCAGGTATAACCTCCCTGCACAAATAGCAGAGAGTCCGATGGTAATAAAAATGTGCCAGAATGTTAACGTCCCTACAAAACAAACCCAACGATAATATTAATGAAAGAATGAACCGTATGTAACATTGCAACAGACACAATGAAACCTGATAAATTGTATAAGGGCAGCAGCGTTGACCTTTGGCCCTGTATTCAGAATAAAAAGAGCCAAAGATCGTTACCCCAATGAAAAAAAAAGACACTGAAACACGTATGTAACATAGCAGCGATGGCGAGACATTGTAGCATCTGTGACCAGAGAGTTTGCGCTGGACTGCGCGAGTGTTGCGAGCGGTTCTCAGTCAGTCAGTCAGTCAGTCAGTCAGTCAGTGAGTCGTTGCGAGTCTGTAGCTCTGTGTAGTTGAGGGCTGTACTCTGTCAGTAGTCGTCGCGTGCAGTACGCTAATAGTCGTCATGCAGAGCGGTCGGTCAGTAGTAGGAGCCGAGTGCGGTTGTGTGATGTAGGCGGTCGGCAACACTGGTCAAGATGGTGAATAAGGTATACTGCTGTTAATTAATATAATCATTAGATAGTGAAAAATTTCATTTATTGTAATTATTCTCCAACAAGTTCCCCAATAATAATGTTTATTTCAAAAGCATTTTTCAAACATTTAATGTTTTATTGAACTAAAGAGTTCGTTGCACTTCACATTTCATTCCACTTCTTTGAAGAAAAATTTCACTAAAATCACAAAAAAAGAGAATATTATTATTTGCAATGCAGTTCCTCCAAGCGCTGCGCAACAACAAGAGCAGAAATGTGACATCCATTTATTCGGAGGTAAGACTTTAATTCTGATTGTTTTGCACAGGGCCAAAGACCGATATTTCGGTTTAATTGAAGTTTCTTGTCACTGAACGGACTTTAAATGTTGTGAAGAATTTATATTTGAGTCAGATTGCGAATTTCACATTTTTGTTGCCATTTTCAATACCTCTCATTGTGGGCGAGGTTACAATTAGCGCAATGTCCATTAGCATCCGAAAATAACATTGTCCATTATTTGAAAGTTTGCGGGGAGGTTACAACACACACAAAAAAAACAAAAAAAAAAAAAAATTGCATTTATATCCGCTCCTCAATTGTAGATACCCCTTACACAGCTGTGTGCAATGAATGAGTGCTGGCTGGTAATTAATTGCACTCCTTGGAGGGAAATGCCATAGGAAGTGGTCTTTAAAAAGTGAATGTTTTTCGTTAAAAGACAAAAGGTACTTTAGAAAAAAGTAATAGTGGGGCGTTTGTTGTTGAACAAAGTAAGTACAATGAACATACGTTATCAGATTTGCGCAATGCAGCTTCACACTACCTTTTGATTATAACACAATATACTATACATCGTCCCGAACCGTGACCAGAGTCGCGAGACGAGCAGAGCACGCCGCCGACGCCCGCTCAGTACAACCGTCCACCCGCTACTACTGTCGACCGACTACTACCTCTCCCGACTCGCGCTACAATATATATAACAACTGTTCCCGGCGACCCGGTGCGTGCCACTACTGTCGTCTGGCGCGGTCCAAGCGCCGACTAGCAACGATAGATAACTCTCTGGTCAGACAGAGATGCTGTCATGCCTCGCCATCGCTCTGGTAATGGAACACGCAGTGGCGGAGCCAAAGACTGTGTTGTCGAGGTCGAGTGCGAGCGGGAAGAGAGGCAGCGTCGGCACGGAGATGCAAGCGAGCGCGAGACGCACGGGTGCTGCGGCGTGGCGCGTTTGCGGTCGGCGCCTTTGGTGGCAACGGCCGGGACAAGCAGCGGTGTATGGTGTGGTGCGGGGCGGACAGGGGCGGCGGTGGACGGGGAGGAGGAGGCGGCGCGACGACGGCATGGGGGCGAAAACGGGTTCGGGGGACGGCGGATGTTGAGAGGCGTCACGCGCGGACAGGACACAGACACAGACACAGAGACACACAGATTGGAAAGGGAGGGTGCGCGGTAGTAGTTGGGAATGTGCGTACCGTGCGGGATGGGAGTGGGCGAGGAACACGGTCGTGGCCCCCTGTTTTGGGTGCGTGTGATGACGTCGGTGTGTTGTGGGAAGGGAAGGTGCTGTGGCGGCGGCGCGTAATGGGCGTAGGCCGAAAAGAGAAAAGAACGTGGGCAGTGTGTTGGCAAGCGTCGGTTCGACTGCGACGTTGATGGGCAGGGCAGGGCAAGGTTAATGGTGGTAGGAGTAGGCGTGTGGGCGCAAAAAAATCTGCCGCTGCAGGCGGTGCCGTAACCGCCATGGCGGGAAGGAGAGAGGGCCAAAGAAAGAAAGAAAGAAAGACAGAAGGAAAAAAAAAAAAAGGAGGGGGGGGGCGAAAGTGGAGAGGCGGTGGTGTGAGAAGGGCGGGGGCGGAAGGAAGGCAGGAAGGACAAGAGGCGAGGCGACGGCTTGCTTTGTGTATCGGTCGGTCTCTGGCTATGCTTCGTTTTCTGCAGCAGGGTCGGTGCGCGGCGTGGCTCGCGGCAGTGGGAACGCCTGGCGGCTGGACGGCCAGCAATGCGGTTGGATGGGCGGCCACAGCACCGCACCTGTGCCCGAGGAGGAGACGCTGGCGGCGGGCCCTGAGGTGAGGCCGGCTCGGCTGGGGCTGTGGATGTGGATGTGTAGGTGTGCGCCGCTGCTGCAACAACGAGTAAAACGCGAGAAGAAGGGATGGCGGTAGAGAGGAGAGGAAAAAAAAAAAAAAAAAAATAAAAGGTCGTGTTGTGTTGATGCGCAGGCAGACGCGTACAGAGAGACGAGCCCGGTCTGCAGCAGGGTGTGGCCGTGCCGAGTGCAGAGCAGCGGCGGCTCGGTTCGGTTCGGCCCGGCCCGGCGGGCCGCGCTGTTGTCGCGGACGTGAGCGCCCCCTGGCGGGTGGCCGGAGGCGGCGCGGCGTGTTGGACGTGTGGCTGGTGGCAGTGCACAATTTGCGAGTGGCTGGCGGTGTGGTGTGGCGGTTGGCGCGTCGGGCGGCGGAGAGGTATGTGTTGCGGGCGCCCTTTGCTGCGCTGCGTCGTTGCGTGTGCCGTACAGGGCGGGCGCTTGTCGACTGTGTGGGCGGTGTGGCGAATTGGCGTGAAACGGCTGCCGAGAGGTGTGTGGTAGCGAGCCGGTCGGTGTCAGTGCGAAGGGGAATGTGCGTGCGTTTGGCGGTTTCGGTGTGCTTTTTGCGGCGTGAGAGTGGGAATTAGTGGGGCCGGCTGTTGTGTTGGTTCCTTGTGTCTTGTGTCGCGTAGCTTGATGGCAACGTGGAAGGACGCCGGTTTCGTTTCGAGCCTTGCGTGTGGTTGTCGACGTTGACTGGTTGGCGTGTGCCGATGCACGTGCATGTGTGGGTCGCGAGTGCGTGTTTGGCTGGCTGTGTGTGTGTGTGTGTGTGTGTTTTGGGGGGGAAGGGGGAGGCGGTGGTGAAAGTGCAGTCGTTGCCACGGGCGTCGTCGGGTGGGGCTGGGGCTGTGCGCCGTGGCGGAAAGGTGGTAGGTTGCGGGAAGCGAGCCCGTCGTTGACGGTGTCGCGTGAGGTGTGAATCGAGTGGGGCGCGGGGCGCGAGACAGGAGCAGCGTGCCGCTGCGTCGTGGTCGTCAGCAGAGGCTGTGCGTGTGCTTGTCCTTTTTGTGGGCGGTTCGTGCGAGGCGTTTTTGTTTTGTGTTGCCCTAGTTGTTAGTTTATTTTGTTTGTGTTTGTTATTTGTGAGACGACGACTGGTTGGTGGCGTGCGCGCGAAGTGGCGGTGTGCGCTTCCCGTGTCGTTTGTGTTGTTTTGTTTTTGTGTGTGTTTTTTTTTTTTTTTTTTTTTGCACTGGGCCCCGGGGGGTGGGTGGGTGCGTGTGTGTCGATTGCCGGCTGGCGAAAGGTGCGCCATCGGCGGGGTGGGTCGCCGGCACAAGTAGAGGCGGCGGCGTTGTTGCTGTTGTTGTGTGGTGTTTGTTTTGTTCGGCTGTGTCGGCGAGCTGTGTTGCGGTGCGTGTGAATGGTGCTGGCGTTGGGGCTGCGACTGCGACGGCGGCGAGCCGCGGGCGCGCATGATAGTGATGTTGTGAACAGCGACTGTGTACGGTAGTGGTGTTGTTGTAGCACGACGTGCATCCGGGCCGGCGCGGAAAGCGCAGTTGCGGGCGGTTGCCCTTCGGTGCCAGCCATGTCGCGTGAGCGGCGGGTTGCTCTGGTGTCGACACGTGGTGCTCTGGGTTGTTGTGTGGTGCCCTTTGGCCGGTGGGGGTGGTTCGCGTGTGTCTCGTTCGCGCTCGGTATCTGGTCGTGGTCGTGCTGCTCCCCCGTCTGTCGGCGGTTTTCGACGTCGTCTGTACGTTTTTGTTCGTTTGCGGCGTGCCTGCCGACGTCGTCCCGTCGCGACCTTTCAACCGAAAGTGTGGCGCCCGAAGGTGAACGAACGTAACCCTGACCTCGGCGCTTTACGCTGAGCCGAGCGAACCGAACCTAACCTGTGGTGTGGCGAGGTGAGCTCAGCCTGTGAGCCCCTAACGTCTACGTACGGTAAGCTGTCCGGCTCACGCCTCACGTTTGAACGCTTTTTTAACCTACGTTTGACGCTTCTTAAACCTAGCACTGACCCCTTAACCTAACGTGTAACCTAACCTAACCTAACCTAACCTAACCTAGCCTCTGACGCCTGACGTGTTTGAATGCTTAACCTAAGTTTGACGCTTAACCTAACCCAAGTCCCCTTAACCTAACCCACGTCCACCTAACCTAACCTAGACGTGTAAACGTAATGTGTAACGCGTAACGTGTAAGGTCGGCTGGCGTGTGTGCTGACGGCAGATTGGGTTGGTCTGTCGATTCGGATTGCGGTTTGCCTCGGTCGAGGGGTTGGGTCGGAAGCGGCGAGGGGCGGCGGCGCCTGTTGCGCAGGCGGCGGCGCCTGTTGCGGCGGGCAATTGTTGAGAAACGGCTGTGAATGTTGGCGGGCGAGAGGAGGAGGACGGCGCGCGATGTGGCCCGACGGCTGCGGGCCGATCGGGAAACGGCGGGAGGGCGACGGAAGGCGATGGGGCGGCGGAGGCGCGTTTGCACGGCCGTCATCGCCGCACGCCTCGGCTTGTGTGGCTGTGGCGCCGGCCGCGCTGGCCGGGCTGCCGCGGCGACGGTGTGGGAGTTTTGCCGAAGGTTTGGCCATTGTGGCGGGTCGTCGGCTGGGGCTGTGGGGGCGGCATTTGGGCGGGGGCGGCGATTCTCGGCGGGCCGACCCAGGCTGTAGCGCGCGGTAGCTGCAGTTTGGCCGTGGTTTGCGGCGCTGCCGTGGCGACTGGTTGGCGACTGTGGTGTGGCTGTGTGTAGCCCCATCCTCGGTGGTTTGAAAGGCGCGGGCGGTTGTGGCGCAGGTTTGGGGCTGCTCCGCACAGGCTGTCGGACGTTGGGCGGTAGCAAGCGCGGGAGGCGCGGCGCGGCGGCGCGCAGAGTGGCGGCCGCTCTCTCGGCCGTCCGCGCCCGCCCGCGACCCTGGCTGGGCCCTTGTGATTCTCTGCGGTCTCCGAGCAGCCGAGCTGTGTGCACACGCGGGGGGTGCGCTACGAACTTTTAAGTTTGAAGTGCTCCCACTGCGTGTTAAAAAAAAGCAATTGTGTCCTGATAGGGCCGTCTTACTAGTGATAGGCGAGATCCTCCGGGATAGCCGGATGGGCTAGGAATGTTTAGCATAGGGAATGAAGAGGCACCAGGGCCTCCTCACCAGGCAGTCGACCGACAGGTGGCCGACTCCCTGGGCGGGGTACGTCCGCGCGCCTTCAGGCACAGATCAAGAAGTAGGGCAAGGCCTAATTCCGCGAGTAGGTCTGAGTCTCTCCACCGCAACGTCGAAAGACGCTACCACACGAGCGCCGAGAGGGGACTGACAACAGGAACGACGCCCACTATGGAGCAGGCAATGCTCCAAACCATCGAAAAACTACGAAGGGAAAGCTCGGAACGTCCGAAAACCCTGGAAACAGCCAAGCCAACTGCCCCCAACAGGGCAAAAACCACCACGGCTACCACTGAAGCCGTAGCCGCTGCCATGGAAGCGGAAAAACGCAAGATGGCCGCCGCAGCTGCCGCCGCCGCAGAAGAAACCAAGATGGCCGCCGGCGCATTAACACCAACCGAACGATACCAAATCGACATCAGAAACACAAACAGCACCAGCCAGCAAATCCAACAAGAAACAAACCACCTAGTGGGAGCGAAGGGAGGAGAAATGGAACATTACGCGTCATCGAGCGAGGACGAAGAAATGGACCAAGACACATCACAAATGGATCAAAACACGCACCAGATGCAGCGAATGGAGCTATACGAAGATAACGAGGGCTTCAGAGTGCCAAGAAAAACAATTAAGAGGAAAAACTCCACTGAAACTGACACCCAAAACAAGCAGTTCACAATCGAAACGAGGAATAGATTTGACACCTTGCAGAACATACAAAATCTGCAAACAGGGAACGGTACACCACAAGAGACGCCACAACAGAGCCAAAACATGACAACATCACAGAGAACAACGCCGAAAAAGCCCAGGGTACCCCCCATAACCATACAGTATGCAGGCCACTACCTGACATTAAATGCAGCACTGAAAAAAGAAATGGAAGGACCCATTAGGGTGATACACAAAGGAAAGTCAATAAAGTATCATTTTGAATCGGTCAGAGACCAAAGAACAGCACTGGCCTTCTTCAGACGCCACCAAATCGGAAATTACACCCACCAGCTTCAAGAAGACAGACAGCTCAAAGTAGTCATCAAAGGTCTCCCTGACACAGTCACGGAAGACGAACTCAACGCAGACTTAAGATACAACAACTTCCACCCAAATAATGTACACCAATACAAGAAAAGGATTCCTGAAACAAGGGAACTTAAACCCATGGACGTGTTCTGCATATCACTAGATAAAAAACCCGAAAATCAGAACATCTACAACTTGAGATACCTACTTGACACAAAAGTAACAATTGAGACCTACAAAAACAGAGATGGACCGCCACAGTGTAAGAAGTGCCAAGGATTTTTTCACACAGCGGGATACTGTGGCATGCCCACCAGATGTGCAAGATGTGGAGGGGATCACAGGGCAAAAGATTGCCAACTACCAACAAATGCCATCCCACACTGCGTCAACTGTGGAGAAGACGGGCATGCAGCGTCCCACAGAGGCTGCAGGGCATACCAAGAAGCAGCAGAAGCTTACGCAAGAGAAAACCAACAACACCAGCAAAGACAAACAAGACAGCAACAACAGATAAGACCAACAGCGATGCCAACACCAGCAGAAGCACAACAAAGAGGGAGAAGAAGAGCATGGGGCAACATAAACACACAAGGAACAGAAACAACAACAGGCAACCAACAACAAGGAATGATGGAAGGAGTCAAGGGCTTCATCGACGAAATAAAATCCATCTGGGCATCCTTCAACTGGAGGCAAGTACTGGACACAGCACGATCAACACTACAAGAAGTAAACTCAGCACCTGACGCTATGTCAAAATTGATGGCTATCGCTGGAGGAGCGATGAAAATATTTGAAATATTTAATGGAAATTAACAGGAGAGGGCAAAAACTACTACGCATCTGCAATTTTAACGCATGTGGAATCAAGAACAAAAGGGACCTCCTAAACGAATTTATTGAGCAGAACAAAATAGATGTACTAATGGTCACAGAGACCCACCTGCGACCATCCCAAAGCTGCAAACTTAGGAACATGATATGCCACCGCACAGACAGAGTAAACAGGATGGGAGGAGGAACTGCCATATACCTCAGGCAAGACATAATGCACCACCCAGAACCTACCCCGCCAATGACAGCACTTGAGGCAACACTGGTCAACATAGAGACATCCAATGGCAAACTGCTACTAGTAGCAGCATATCTCAGCCCAAGAGCGAACCTGGAAGAAAACGACCTCACACAAATATTTGATAATCATGACCGCATACTACTGGCAGGCGACCTAAATGCGAAGAACGAAGCATGGAATGCACACAGGACCAACCCGCGTGGAGAAGCACTACAAAACCTGGAAGAAAGGCTCCAAGCAGTAGTCACAGCCCCACTAGAAGCGACACACGTACCATTCAATAGCAGACATCAACCAGACGTACTGGACATATTCATCGTCAAGAACATGGACCCAGATATGGATATGCAGGTCAAAAACAGACTAACATCAGACCATCTTCCAGTAGTTACACAAATAGGGGAGACAATAGAACCCCCACCACAAAGGCAAAAAATTACAACAAACTGGAACCAATTCAGCTGCTGGCTGAATAACAATGTTAACCCCACTGCCCCACTCAACAGTGAACAACAAATTGACGAGGCTATTGGTACACTCTCGGACAAGATAAAAAACGCTCAAAGGAAGGCTACAACCAAGACAACATTCGCGGAAGAAAAATACAACGAGCTCCCACCATTGATTCAAGACCTCAAATATCTCAAAAACAGAGCGAGAAAGCGATGGACTCGATACAGAAACCCACAAGACAGAAGAGAGATGAATAGACTCACGCGGGAAATACACAAAAGAGTGCTAGAATGGAAGGCGGAAAAGTGGGAAGACCGCATGAGTGAGCTAACACTCAGAGGAAGAGAGGACTGGAAGCTGATCAAAAGCTTGAAGAACCCTAAACCAAGGAAGTCAGCACTAGTGGACGGAAACACCATAGTATTTGATGCACTACGACAAGCAGAGCTCTTCGCCCAGACCTATGAGGAGCAGAACAAGATAGAAGAGGAGGGTAATCCAACACAAGAAGAGATAGAATTCGCCAGACACATCAACCAGGAGGCTGACGCAATAAAAAACACACCAGCAGATGATAGGCCAGAACTGACGACACCAGCAGAGGTCCGAAAAATAATAGCAAGACTAGGAACACGCTCAGCACCTGGACCAGACAACATCACAAACGAACAGCTAAAACAAATCCCACGAAAACCGCTGGTGCTACTAACACGCATCATAAACGCATGCATGATGCTAAACTACTTTCCAGATGCGTGGAAAATCAGTAAGATAGTACCGATCCCCAAGGCAGAGAAAGATCTAAAGAAGCCCGAGAACCACCGCCCGATTAGCTTACTCTGCACCATGTCGAAGCTTCTAGAACGCGTCCTGCTCCCGCGAATAAGGCAACCCCTCCTGGATGGGAACGTCATCAGGAGAGAACAGTTCGCGTACCAACAAACATTATCAGCGGAGCTCCAACTGCTAAGAATCACAGAGGAGATCACAAAAGCAATGAACCTGGCAAAGTACACAGCAGCCCTAATGCTGGACGTCGAAAAAGCTTACGACAAGGTGTGGAGGAGCAACCTACTGGTGAAGCTAAAAGAAGATACCGACATACCCAGGTGTTACTTACGCATGATCAACAGCTTCATGACAAACAGACGATTCTTTGTAAAGATAAATGGGCAAAGATCAGAAACTAAGACCTTGGAGGAAGGGATTCCTCAGGGATCAGTACTGTCTCCCACCCTCTTCACAGTGTATGTGAACGACATTCCAAAAACAGAGGACACAGTACTGGCCCAATTCGCTGATGACACGGCAATACTGACAAGCCACAGAAGACTAGACACCACAATTAGACGACTACAAGAACAAACTAACCTAACTGAAAAATGGGCAAAGATAAATAAAATAAAAATTAACGCAGAAAAAACCAAGGCCATCCTGTTCACAAGACGCAGACCGGACATACAAGACAGAATTGAACTCAACGGACATAGAATCAACTGGACAAGCAAAGTAAAATATCTAGGAGTCACACTGGACAAGAAAATGTTATTCGCAGACCACATCATGGAGAAGAAGACGAAAATTTCAAGGGCAATCCACGCTATCTACCCACTTCTGACAAGCAAAGAAATGACAACCCGGACCAAGCTGCGGATTTACAAGGCAATAATACAGCCTGCCATCCTGTACGGGTGCTCCGCATGGGGCATCACGTGTAAGACGAACATTAAGAAACTGCAGACACTCCAGAATAGGTGCCTAAAACTCACCCTACATGCACCCCCATGGACCAGCGCAGAGGCAATCCACAGGGAGCTCGAGATGCCAAGAATAGCTGAACAAATCGAAGAAGCCACCAGGAAACTGGTGACAAAGATAGAGAGACTCAGACCTACGAACAACAGGCTTGAAGAAATTGCCACGGTGGAACCAACCGCCTGGCACAAAGTCAAGGTACCTCTATCAATCATTAGGAACCAACAATAGTAGACATCAACTGAGGAACCCAGGAGAGTGAAGAAGGAACACAATCAAGAAGAGTACAAGGAACAATAATCAAAGAGCCCATCAACCACCATTAAATCAGGACCACTAAAGGGCGAAAGTGCCCACAGTGAGTCCCAAAGCGCGGAAAAAGGAGACACACTTATTTGTTTTTGTTAATAAATAAATGGAGCCCCCAATTAAGAAAAACCTATCCTGCACACACGGGGGACCAAGCTCCTAAGGAGCTAGAACCCCAGCCATCGCACGAACAAAAAAAAAAAAAAAAAAAAAAAAAAAAAAAAAAAAAAAAAAAAGTGATTCTCTGCTCTGCTGTGCTGTGCTTGCGTGCCTGCCGTCCCGCTCGCTCTCGCTCTCGCTCTCGCTGTGTGTTACGCGCGTCGTCGAAATGGCAGATCAGGCGGCTACGAACGAGACTGCTGCGGCACCCGCCGCCACCGGCACTACGAAGAAGGCCAAGTCTGCGTCGTCTGCGAAGAAGCCGCGCGCCAAGCCTGCGCACCCGCGCACCTCTGAGATGGTGACGGCCGCCATCAAGAGTCTGAAGGAGCGCGGCGGGTCGTCGCTGCAGGCGATCAAGAAGTACATAGCCGCGCACTACAAGCTGGACGCGGAGAAGCTGGCGCCGTTTATCAAGAAGTACCTCAAGTCGGCCGTCGTGGCGGGCGAGCTGGTGCAGACGAAGGGGAAGGGCGCGTCCGGCTCGTTCAAGCTTGCCGGCGCCGGCGGCGGGGGGGCGGCCGAGGGCGGCAAGGCTCGTGCTGGCGGTGCCAAGAAGAAGCGCGCCGCTCCGGCCAGCAAGGAGAAGAAGGGCGCCCGTGCGGCCGGCGCAAAGAAGGCTGGTGGCGTGAAGGCGGCGACCGGTCGGAAGGCGGGCGCCGCCAAGAAGGCGTCTGCGGCGTCGGCCGCTCCCGCGGGTGCGAAGAAGGCGGCTGCGGCCAAGCCGGCCAAGGCCAAGTCGCCGTCGAAGGCGAAGAAGGCCGCCAAGGTTCCGACGAAGAAGCCGAAGGCGCCGCGCCCGAAGAAGGCGACGACGCCGTCTAAGGCGAAGGCTTCGCCCAAGAAGAAGAAGTAGAAAGAGATGGGAAAGGAAGGGTTTGGCGCTTGACTCCGTCGTCCCCACCCCCCGTCGTCGTCTAGTGGCGCGCAAGAGACGCGCGGCCCAAAACGGCCCTTCTCAGGGCCATCAAAGCACGTCGGGGAAGGTTTTGATTGTCGTGTTGCGTTTGGTGTGGGGTGTCTGTCTGGCGTTTCTGTATGCCCGTGGGGATGCTGTTTGCGTGCCGTGGTGGTTGGATTGCGGGGGTCGGTGGCGGGTGTGGGCGGCGGTAGCGGTAAGCGGTGTTGTTGTTGTTGTTGTTGTTGTCGTGGTTGATTGTCGCCGTGTTTGTGGCGGCGGCCGACGGTTGGTTTTCTGTCACGTTGTTTTGTTTGAATACGTTGGTTGGCTTGCCTGCGTTCGTTCTTCTCGGATGTCTGTCTTGTCGAGTCGTGTCTGGTCTTTGTTTTGTTCCTTTGTGTGTGTGTGTGTTATGTTTTGCAAGGGGGGGCACGTTGAGATGTGGGAAGGAGTCGGCGGGGGATTTCGGTGGCGTGTAGAGCGAGCGAGCGCGCCTGCCTGGCCGTTGGCCGTCGGAGTGGAGTGCGGGTTTTTTTTGATTTCGAAAAACGAAAGCGGCGGCCGGCCAGCCACCCGTGCGGTGTGACGTCGGCCGTTGGGTATTGTGCGCTTTGAGCGCCGGGGAGGGATGATGTGTGATTGTTGCGCGCTGCTAGCAGGCAGGCAGAGTGAGCGGGTGTGGCGGACGGACGGGAAGTGGTGGTTTTTGTTTTTTTTGG
>NW_026047975.1:217500-232500 GCF_023864345.2 Schistocerca serialis cubense
ACGTTTTTCTGTGGTGGTACCATTTATTTTGCTTCATAGGGTATAGGATCTTTCTTTGTTTTTGGTTTGGTTTCTGAATTTTTTGTTCTTTTCTTTTTGATATTATTGTCATTTTGCCCTTTTTTGTGCAGGGGGATATACGCAACTCCGGTATTTACCTTACGGCTGAGGGAAACCCCCTAAAACCTCAGCTGGAGTTGGGTTGGGTTCCTTGTTCTTGTGTCTTTTTTTCTTTTTTTTGTATTTTATTGTGTTTGTAGGTGATGTGGTAATTCCTTGTCTTCTGTGATGGTCTTGATGTCTGGGTGTTTCCCTGGATGGATTTTTTCTGTCGCTATTGCTATTATGAGTGGCGGATACGGGTATTTAAATTTAGGTATGTTTAGGTGATACGGAGTTCTCTGTATGAGCTGTTTTATATTTTCATTTGTTTGTAACCTATTGTTTCCGTATGTGGCAATTTGTTTTAGGAGTCGGTTTTCCATTGGGTCAATCCCAAGAGTGGTGTGTAGCGTGGCTGTCCGTTCATATGGGATTTTGCCGATTGTCCTCAGCATTCTTCTATCTGCGGACATTATCTTGTTGCACTGGGTTGTTGTTCCGCACCAGGCTATCGCACCATATTCTATGATTGGTCGTACGTACATTTTGTATATGTGTAGTGCCACAGGTGTAGAGGCTCCTCCATTTCGGTGTTGAAGTAGTCGGATCCTAGTTAGTTTTGCGTTTGCCATTCCTATTTTTTGCGTGGTGTTCCTCTCCCAGTTAAGCAGATTGTCAATTTCAAGTCCAAGGTATTTCGCTGTCTTTGTTGGTTCAAGTTTCTGTCCCCATAGTGCTATTTGGGCGTTCTTTGGGTCTTGTTTATTATCTTGTGTTAGATTTCTATGCCTTATTATCAGTAGTTGTGATTTAGTAGGGTTGGGGCGGATTCTCCAGACCGACATCCATTCTTCTAGCGCCTGGATGTATCTATTTGTTTTTGAGGCTATTAATTCTGTAGTAGCCGCCTGACACCAGAAAGCTGTATCATCGGCGTAGAGGGCTATTTCCTCGTTTAGTCCTACTGGAATTGGGATGTCAGCTGTGTATAAGTTATAGAGCAGTGGCGATATTATGGCTCCTTGGGGTACGCCTGCCTTTGGTTGGAATCTCTCGGACAGTTCGCTCCCTACTTTAATTCGGATGTACCGCTCCGTTATTATGTTTTGTATGAGCTTTATTGTCTCGATTGGGATTCTGTATCTGATGAGCTTGTTAATCAGACCCATATGCCATACTTTATCAAAGGCCCTTTCAATGTCCAGTAGGAGCGTTGCTGCCGCGTTTCCGCTGTTTATTGCCTCAACGCTACTACTGATCATTCTTAAGATCGGGTCTATTGTGCTTCTGTTTTTTCGGAAGCCTGCTTGTTCGTCAGGTAGTATATTTTTGTTGTCCGCGAATTTTTGTAGTCTTTCTGTTAGAATAGTTTCGAATGTTTTGGCGATAACCGGTAGTAGGGCAATGGGTCTGTATGACCTGGCGTCGTGTTTTGGTTTGTTGGGTTTCGGTAGCATCCTAATCTCAGCATTTTTCCACTGCTGTGGTGTTTTATGTAGATTTAGTGCTGCGTTGTAGAGTTTCTGTAGTGCTGGTGTTATTATGTCTGCTGGTATTAGTCTCAGGTGCCTGCGAGTGATGCCGTCCGCGCCTGGTGCCGTGACTTTTCCGCTGGCTATTGCCTGTCTGATTTCTGTTGTCGTGATATCTGTCAGAAGTGCCATTTGGTCTTCGTCGTATATGTTGTGATACGTTTCTCCCAGGTGTTTGGTGGTTTCCATCTCTATTGTTCTTTGTTGTTTGTCGTCGAACCTGGCGTCTAGCGGGTGTGTGTAAACTTCTTTTAGTGTTTCCATGAATGCTTGGGCTTTGTCTCTTTCAGATGTCGTTATTTCACCGTTAACGATTAGTGGTGTTTCTTCGCCTTGTTTTTGTTCTGTAGTTCTTTTGAATTTACGCCAAAAGTCTGCTGGATCTTTTGGATCAAGTTTTTGTATTTTTTCATTCAGAGTTTTGGCTCTGTGCTCCCTGAGTAGGTGCCTGACTTGTCCATTTAACCTGTTCCACTGATTTTTTACAGTTGGGTCCCCAGTCCTCTTGTATTGGGCATAGACCTGCCTTTTTTGTTTAATTAGTGTCAGGATGGTTGCCGGAATCTTAGGTCTCCCCTCTATTATGGTCCTTGTTGGTGCACTAATTTCTATGGCTTCATTGATTGTGCTTGTTATGTGTTCGTTAAGTGTTTCCATGTCGTTCTCCGTCGTTATGTCTGCGTCGGTTATTGTAAGGTTTTGCGTTATGTGTTGGACGTATTTTTCTGCATCTATATTTTTTCTGTCTTTAAATGTCTTTTTCTCTGGTTTCGTTGTTTCGGGGTAAAGTAGCGTTGTTTTCATGAGTAGTGGTAGATGGTCGCTGCCGATGCTTTCTCCTATTGTTATATCCCCTATGTGCCGCGCTATGTTGGTTGTGATGAGTACATGGTCTGGTATTGAGGTTCCCGTGTGGTTTATGAATGTTGGCTCTTCATTGGGTAACTTTATGATGTGTTCGTTCTCCTGTAGTAGTTCCTCCAGTATTGTTCCATTTCTGTTAGTCCTATGGTCTCCAAAGTTGACGGATCTGGCGTTGAAGTCTCCGAATATGATGCTTGGCCCCAATGTGGTTATGTGTTGTATTAAGTTTTTCGATAGTTCCTCGGTTGGCGGCACATAAAGTATGGCTACGTGTACTGTTTTTATATGTCTGGTCGCTACTTTAATTACAATGATTTGTTGGTCGTCGTAGCATTGTGGGAGCTGTATCTGTACTGCTGGTATTTTTTTGTGATGTAACAGTGCTACTCCCCCGTGGGCCCATCCCCTGTGTCTGGCTTCTGTTATGGAATCCTTGCGGTAGCATGTGTGGTTTGATATGCTGATGGGTGCCTGTCCTGCCCTGGTTTCTGTGATACCTAGTATTTGCACATTTTCGCCCCTTATGAGCCGCTCAATGAGCGGTTTCTTCGTGTTAAAACCATTGGCATTAACGAAGCCGAGTTTCGCACTGTTCTTGATCATGTCTGCGAAGGTGATTGATTATTTGTGTGGTTGTTTCTCTCCCCCTGCGCTTTTTTGTTGTCGCTGACTGGTGAGATGCTGAAGTGGACCTTGTTCCATGCCTGTGTGACGTTTATTTCGCGTTTAAAGAAGGTTTTGGAGACCTCCCTCATAGCGCTCAGGACCAGGTTTTTTCTGTCTGGAAGTATGTTCATTAGGGCGAGTGTTGTTGCCCTGAGGAAGTCTTCGCATGCTACCGCTTGTGGTTCATCGCATTTGTTGCCAGTTGTTTTTATGTGCACGGGTTCGTCGGTGCATATAATTTTAGCCGTCGCTTCGATTGATGTCGGCGCCTTTGGGCGCTTGGGGCATTTGACGTCTGTTGATAGGTGTTCACCTGAGCAGTTTACGCAAATTGGTTTGCCAGGTTCTTGTTGGCATGCCGCGATTACGTGTGGGCCTCCGCACCTATTGCATCGGATTTTGCTTTTGCAATTTTCTGTGGTGTGTTCAAATGTGTGACATTTGGCGCACTGTGCAGGCTGTGGTGGTGGTATGTGCGATTCTTCAACTGGGTGGAACTTGCAGAATAGTTTGAAATGGTTCTTTAACAGGCTGTCGATTGTGTCTTTACTTCTGGTGATTACCCGCATTTTTTGTATGGGTTTTCCATATTCCCTGGACATGATCCTTTTCACTTTTGTGTATTGCAGTCCTAAGTTCGTTAGCTCTTCCTCAATGTCTTTTTCTGTTATTTCGTACTCGACTTTTGTGATGACTACACTGAGCAGTGGTTCGTTAAAGTGTTTTTGTTGTGTTTGACGGAAGGGTTTGCTAATTCTGCTGACTTTTGCCTCTGGTCGGTATTGGGTACAGATGGTTTTGTGGATTATGGTTTCTATGTCAGGGTGTTGGCTTGTTATGAGCGCTGTCTGATTTCTGTGTACTTCCATGGTTGTAATATGTTGGAGTACATTGTATCTCTTTAGTTGTTCGTAGAGTGTTTTTTGCGTTTCGTCTGAGTTGAGATTTTCAACTTTTAGTTTGATTTCTTCTCTGGTTTGAATTACTGGTTGTTCTTGAGTGTCCGTTTTGTCTGCCGTGTTACGTCGTGTACGCTTGCTGGTTATTGTCTCCCATTCCCCGTCGTCATCATCTTGTTCCCCAGTTTTTTTGTGTGTTTCTGTCGTTTCTTGTGTGCTCTGATAGAGTGGTGGGTTGTCCTGTAGCTGGGGTTTGTCGATCGGTGACTCCTTATTTGTTGTTTGTGGCGCTTTTGTCTGCTTCGGTTTTGAGTCCCCAGGTTTTTTGGGTCTTGACTTTGGGTTAGTGCTCGTCTTCCTAGTCCGTTTGCGGTCTCCAGTTTGTTGACTTTCGTCATCCGTTGCGTCAGACAGTATTTTGTCCGATGCGTGGGCGGGTGCTGGGTCGTGATTCGGTGGTGGCATCAACTCTTGGTCCGGTGTCAGTGGCAGGGTCGGATTTGGGTTCGCGGTCGTCATCGTCGGTGCAGTGTTGTCACCCGCAATGATTATGCGCGAGCTTTCGCACGCGCTGGTAGTCGCGTGGGACGACATGTCGTCCTTCCGCGTGTTGCTGTGTTATGGCAGTAGTTTTTCTGTGTGGTGTAATGTGTGTAATGTGAAACTCACCCTATTATTCTGGCCTTTGCGCTGCAAGCGCGGGCTGGTCTGTCCGCGGACAGGGCCCTGACTTGCGACAATCCCTGACTATCGGTTTCCCTACGTTCCAGCTTTCCAGAACATCTCGCCTAGCTGTGATGGGAGACACGACAATTTGCTTTTATATCTTGGAGTGAACTCAGGACGGGAGTGCGCTTACACATCAGTGGAAGGCATTTCCCGCTTCCTTTGTTCGCTCTTTGTGTTCTCGAGGCTCGAGGCTAGCAGCACAGAGTCCGCGTCGCAGCGAGCGTGCCGGCGCAGCCGGGGTGGGGGTGCTTTATGGGCTCGGGTGCGGCGGCCGGTTGCGCGCGCGCCCCATTGGTCGGCGGCCGCAACAGGGCGAGCTGGTAAAGGTGCGGCGGCGGCTGGCGGCGGGTGCCACTGTGTGGGGAGACGCTGACTAGAGCGGAGCGCTTGCTACTGGTGTTGCTGCTGCCGTACGTTGGTTCGAGATGCCGCCCAAGACTAGCGGGAAGGCCGCCAAGAAGGCTGGCAAGGCGCAGAAGAACATTTCGAAGGGCGACAAGAAGAAGAAGCGCAAGAGGAAGGAGAGCTATGCCATCTACATCTACAAGGTGCTGAAGCAGGTGCACCCTGACACGGGCATCTCGTCGAAGGCGATGAGCATCATGAACAGCTTCGTGAACGACATTTTCGAGCGCATTGCGGCCGAGGCTTCTCGCCTGGCGCACTACAACAAGCGCTCGACCATCACGTCCCGCGAGATCCAGACCGCTGTGCGGCTGTTGCTGCCTGGCGAGCTGGCCAAGCACGCCGTGAGCGAGGGCACGAAGGCGGTGACCAAGTACACGAGCTCCAAGTAAGGAGGTGGCTCTGGAATGGAAGGAAGGATGGAGAAGGCTCCTCCGTTGCGAGAGCGGCAAAACGGCCCTTTTCAGGGCCACCAACTTGCCATTTGCGGGAAGGGCGGAATTGTTGTTGTTGTTGTTTGTGTGGACGGCTGTGATGTGATGTATGTGTGCATTGTGATTGTGGGTGGGGGGGGCGCGTCAAAGCGTGTTGCGGGGTACGGCCACGAGGTTGGTCGCCGTGGCGTGGAATGGTGGCACGCCTCGTTGGAGTGGTTTTGACCCATTGGTGTTGGTGTGTGTGTGTGTGTGTGTGTGTGTGTGTGTTACCTGTCTGCGAGGGGGGACAGTGCGATCGGCGACTTTTGTGTCACCGTAACGACGGCCGTTTGCGGGTTTGTTTTTTGCACATCATACATGGCGAGGGTGAAATGTGAAATGTTTTTGTTTGGTTTTTTTTTTTGTTTTTTTTTTGCCGCCCACTATTCCCTTTGCTGTACGCCGAGTTTGACAATGGTGCGACGTAACTGCAGCGTGGAGGTGTGTGAGTGACGTTGAAGTGAACGTGCCATTAAGACGCATTGTTGTTGTATTGTACTGTACGTGTACGGCGACACGCACGATGATGTACCATTCGACTCTGATTTTTGATAGCCGTGTTTGACTGATTGCGTACGACGCACGCACACCGATGTCGTCATTCAAGATGCACGCGTGTCCAGTGCAGTACAGTAAGCGCGACGCTAGACGACGACGACGGCGGCGGCGGTCGTTTGTTTGGCGAATGTCTGTACACGTGTTTGTCTGTGTCCATCCGGTATGTATTTGTTTGTTTGTTTGAAAGTGTTTTGTGTGTCGGTGACGTGGTCCGATCCGTCGCCCCCTGAGTAACTGTCGATCGGCGCGATAGACCGGCGTCACGCAACTGAACCGAAGTCGTGGGCACACCCGTCATACTGTTGTACACCGTCGCGCTGAGAACGGTAACGAAAGGTTGACTTTGATCGGTCGAATGTCTGGGCAGAACGTGAGGAATGAGGCAAGAGTGCAAGGAGGAAAGGACAGAGGGGGGGCAAAAGAGAGAGAGGAAGGGAAAAAGGGGAGAAACGCATTCGTAGAGCAACGGAACGTTCCCGTGTCGGAGGCGTATTGGAGCCGCACTGAAATGCGTTTAACGGCGGCGCGGCTGCAAGTGTCTGCCGTGGTGAACGTTACCTTTGACGGCTGCATTGGGCTTTGCCTTTGCTTTCGCTTTTCGCTTTCCCGGATGTACGTAACGTTTGTTGATATGGTTCTGAGGAAGAGTGTATGACAGTGCCGTGCCGTCCATGTTCGTGTGCCCTCCCATTGTGTGTATGCTATTGTCTGTGTACTTGAATGATGTATGTAGGTGTTAGTGGACATGTTTTACCAGTGGGGGGAAATGGATGTCACGGTGGAGATGACGCACCCTCCGTACAGAAAGGTGTCGAGAAAGTGTGTGTGTGTGTGTGTGTGTGTGTGTGTGTGTGTGTGTGTGTGTGTGTGTGTGTGTGTGTGCGCGTCCGTGAATTGGCAGTGTTTGGAGGTGGGCGTGCCCTGCATGTGGCCCGGAAGGCTGTTCGTTTGGCGGTAGTGTTGTGTGGACAGGGGAGGGGCATGCGTAACGCTGCTGGCATGGCATTTCGGGAGATGGGAGGGGGCAAACGAGGAAACGAGGAGCGGCGGCCAAAGACGGGACGGGGAGGGGCGCGGTGTGGGTGGCTTGCGCCTGTGCTCGGCGTTGTGGTTTGTGCAAAAGAGGAGGAGAAAAACAATGAGTTGCCAGGGAGGGGAGCGGTGTTGTGTTGTGGTTGTCGTGGTGTAGCCGCAGACGCGGCTGTCAGTGAACGTGGCGAGACGGACGGATGCGCGGAGGGGCGGGGGCGGCGCATTTCGCCGGTGCCGTGCCGTGCCATGCCTGAAAGCCGCGTGGTCGCTGTGTTGTTGGTGGCGTGGGGGCGAGGAGAGTACCGTACGGGTGTGCTTGTGCGCCGGAAATGGCACACTGCGCCTGCCCGTCTTGGAGGCTGATGGCTGTGGTGTGGAAATGGGGCGCGGTGATGTTGAAGCAGTTGAAGAACAGAAAAGAAACCAAGAAGAAAACGGAAGGCGTGATGCGGCGGTGGTGGTGAGAGCGGGAAAAACAAAACAAAACAAAAGAACGAAAAAAAAACAACAAGAAACAAAAAAGAAAACAAAAAGTCTATCAATATTAAAATGTAAATGGAAATGGAAATGGACCCAGGTATAACCTCCCTGCACAAATAGCAGAGAGTCCGATGGTAATAAAAATGTGCCAGAATGTTAACGTCCCTACAAAACAAACCCAACGATAATATTAATGAAAGAATGAACCGTATGTAACATTGCAACAGACACAATGAAACCTGATAAATTGTATAAGGGCAGCAGCGTTGACCTTTGGCCCTGTATTCAGAATAAAAAGAGCCAAAGATCGTTACCCCAATGAAAAAAAAAGACACTGAAACACGTATGTAACATAGCAGCGATGGCGAGACATTGTAGCATCTGTGACCAGAGAGTTTGCGCTGGACTGCGCGAGTGTTGCGAGCGGTTCTCAGTCAGTCAGTCAGTCAGTCAGTCAGTCAGTGAGTCGTTGCGAGTCTGTAGCTCTGTGTAGTTGAGGGCTGTACTCTGTCAGTAGTCGTCGCGTGCAGTACGCTAATAGTCGTCATGCAGAGCGGTCGGTCAGTAGTAGGAGCCGAGTGCGGTTGTGTGATGTAGGCGGTCGGCAACACTGGTCAAGATGGTGAATAAGGTATACTGCTGTTAATTAATATAATCATTAGATAGTGAAAAATTTCATTTATTGTAATTATTCTCCAACAAGTTCCCCAATAATAATGTTTATTTCAAAAGCATTTTTCAAACATTTAATGTTTTATTGAACTAAAGAGTTCGTTGCACTTCACATTTCATTCCACTTCTTTGAAGAAAAATTTCACTAAAATCACAAAAAAAGAGAATATTATTATTTGCAATGCAGTTCCTCCAAGCGCTGCGCAACAACAAGAGCAGAAATGTGACATCCATTTATTCGGAGGTAAGACTTTAATTCTGATTGTTTTGCACAGGGCCAAAGACCGATATTTCGGTTTAATTGAAGTTTCTTGTCACTGAACGGACTTTAAATGTTGTGAAGAATTTATATTTGAGTCAGATTGCGAATTTCACATTTTTGTTGCCATTTTCAATACCTCTCATTGTGGGCGAGGTTACAATTAGCGCAATGTCCATTAGCATCCGAAAATAACATTGTCCATTATTTGAAAGTTTGCGGGGAGGTTACAACACACACAAAAAAAACAAAAAAAAAAAAAAAATTGCATTTATATCCGCTCCTCAATTGTAGATACCCCTTACACAGCTGTGTGCAATGAATGAGTGCTGGCTGGTAATTAATTGCACTCCTTGGAGGGAAATGCCATAGGAAGTGGTCTTTAAAAAGTGAATGTTTTTCGTTAAAAGACAAAAGGTACTTTAGAAAAAAGTAATAGTGGGGCGTTTGTTGTTGAACAAAGTAAGTACAATGAACATACGTTATCAGATTTGCGCAATGCAGCTTCACACTACCTTTTGATTATAACACAATATACTATACATCGTCCCGAACCGTGACCAGAGTCGCGAGACGAGCAGAGCACGCCGCCGACGCCCGCTCAGTACAACCGTCCACCCGCTACTACTGTCGACCGACTACTACCTCTCCCGACTCGCGCTACAATATATATAACAACTGTTCCCGGCGACCCGGTGCGTGCCACTACTGTCGTCTGGCGCGGTCCAAGCGCCGACTAGCAACGATAAATAACTCTCTGGTCAGACAGAGATGCTGTCATGCCTCGCCATCGCTCTGGTAATGGAACACGCAGTGGCGGAGCCAAAGACTGTGTTGTCGAGGTCGAGTGCGAGCGGGAAGAGAGGCAGCGTCGGCACGGAGATGCAAGCGAGCGCGAGACGCACGGGTGCTGCGGCGTGGCGCGTTTGCGGTCGGCGCCTTTGGTGGCAACGGCCGGGACAAGCAGCGGTGTATGGTGTGGTGCGGGGCGGACAGGGGCGGCGGTGGACGGGGAGGAGGAGGCGGCGCGACGACGGCATGGGGGCGAAAACGGGTTCGGGGGACGGCGGATGTTGAGAGGCGTCACGCGCGGACAGGACACAGACACAGACACAGAGACACACAGATTGGAAAGGGAGGGTGCGCGGTAGTAGTTGGGAATGTGCGTACCGTGCGGGATGGGAGTGGGCGAGGAACACGGTCGTGGCCCCCTGTTTTGGGTGCGTGTGATGACGTCGGTGTGTTGTGGGAAGGGAAGGTGCTGTGGCGGCGGCGCGTAATGGGCGTAGGCCGAAAAGAGAAAGGAACGTGGGCAGTGTGTTGGCAAGCGTCGGTTCGACTGCGACGTTGATGGGCAGGGCAGGGCAAGGTTAATGGTGGTAGGAGTAGGCGTGTGGGCGCAAAAAAATCTGCCGCTGCAGGCGGTGCCGTAACCGCCATGGCGGGAAGGAGAGAGGGCCAAAGAAAGAAAGAAAGAAAGACAGAAGGAAAAAAAAAAAAGGAGGGGGGGGGCGAAAGTGGAGAGGCGGTGGTGTGAGAAGGGCGGGGGCGGAAGGAAGGCAGGAAGGACAAGAGGCGAGGCGACGGCTTGCTTTGTGTATCGGTCGGTCTCTGGCTATGCTTCGTTTTCTGCAGCAGGGTCGGTGCGCGGCGTGGCTCGCGGCAGTGGGAACGCCTGGCGGCTGGACGGCCAGCAATGCGGTTGGATGGGCGGCCACAGCACCGCACCTGTGCCCGAGGAGGAGACGCTGGCGGCGGGCCCTGAGGTGAGGCCGGCTCGGCTGGGGCTGTGGATGTGGATGTGTAGGTGTGCGCCGCTGCTGCAACAACGAGTAAAACGCGAGAAGAAGGGATGGCGGTAGAGAGGAGAGGAAAAAAAAAAAAAAAAAATAAAAGGTCGTGTTGTGTTGATGCGCAGGCAGACGCGTACAGAGAGACGAGCCCGGTCTGCAGCAGGGTGTGGCCGTGCCGAGTGCAGAGCAGCGGCGGCTCGGTTCGGTTCGGCCCGGCCCGGCGGGCCGCGCTGTTGTCGCGGACGTGAGCGCCCCCTGGCGGGTGGCCGGAGGCGGCGCGGCGTGTTGGACGTGTGGCTGGTGGCAGTGCACAATTTGCGAGTGGCTGGCGGTGTGGTGTGGCGGTTGGCGCGTCGGGCGGCGGAGAGGTATGTGTTGCGGGCGCCCTTTGCTGCGCTGCGTCGTTGCGTGTGCCGTACAGGGCGGGCGCTTGTCGACTTTGTGGGCGGTGTGGCGAATTGGCGTGAAACGGCTGCCGAGAGGTGTGTGGTAGCGAGCCGGTCGGTGTCAGTGCGAAGGGGAATGTGCGTGCGTTTGGCGGTTTCGGTGTGCTTTTTGCGGCGTGAGAGTGGGAATTAGTGGGGCCGGCTGTTGTGTTGGTTCCTTGTGTCTTGTGTCGCGTAGCTTGATGGCAACGTGGAAGGACGCCGGTTTCGTTTCGAGCCTTGCGTGTGGTTGTCGACGTTGACTGGTTGGCGTGTGCCGATGCACGTGCATGTGTGGGTCGCGAGTGCGTGTTTGGCTGGCTGTGTGTGTGTGTGTGTGTGTTTTGGGGGGGAAGGGGGAGGCGGTGGTGAAAGTGCAGTCGTTGCCACGGGCGTCGTCGGGTGGGGCTGGGGCTGTGCGCCGTGGCGGAAAGGTGGTAGGTTGCGGGAAGCGAGCCCGTCGTTGACGGTGTCGCGTGAGGTGTGAATCGAGTGGGGCGCGGGGCGCGAGACAGGAGCAGCGTGCCGCTGCGTCGTGGTCGTCAGCAGAGGCTGTGCGTGTGCTTGTCCTTTTTGTGGGCGGTTCGTGCGAGGCGTTTTTGTTTTGTGTTGCCCTAGTTGTTAGTTTATTTTGTTTGTGTTTGTTATTTGTGAGACGACGACTGGTTGGTGGCGTGCGCGCGAAGTGGCGGTGTGCGCTTCCCGTGTCGTTTGTGTTGTTTTGTTTTTGTGTGTGTTTTTTTTTTTTTTTTTTTGCACTGGGCCCCGGGGGGTGGGTGGGTGCGTGTGTGTCGATTGCCGGCTGGCGAAAGGTGCGCCATCGGCGGGGTGGGTCGCCGGCACAAGTAGAGGCGGCGGCGTTGTTGCTGTTGTTGTGTGGTGTTTGTTTTGTTCGGCTGTGTCGGCGAGCTGTGTTGCGGTGCGTGTGAATGGTGCTGGCGTTGGGGCTGCGACTGCGACGGCGGCGAGCCGCGGGCGCGCATGATAGTGATGTTGTGAACAGCGGCTGTGTACGGTAGTGGTGTTGTTGTAGCACGACGTGCATCCGGGCCGGCGCGGAAAGCGCAGTTGCGGGCGGTTGCCCTTCGGTGCCAGCCATGTCGCGTGAGCGGCGGGTTGCTCTGGTGTCGACACGTGGTGCTCTGGGTTGTTGTGTGGTGCCCTTTGGCCGGTGGGGGTGGTTCGCGTGTGTCTCGTTCGCGCTCGGTATCTGGTCGTGGTCGTGCTGCTCCCCCGTCTGTCGGCGGTTTTCGACGTCGTCTGTACGTTTTTGTTCGTTTGCGGCGTGCCTGCCGACGTCGTCCCGTCGCGACCTTTCAACCGAAAGTGTGGCGCCCGAAGGTGAACGAACGTAACCCTGACCTCGGCGCTTTACGCTGAGCCGAGCGAACCGAACCTAACCTGTGGTGTGGCGAGGTGAGCTCAGCCTGTGAGCCCCTAACGTCTACGTACGGTAAGCTGTCCGGCTCACGCCTCACGTTTGAACGCTTTTTTAACCTACGTTTGACGCTTCTTAAACCTAGCACTGACCCCTTAACCTAACGTGTAACCTAACCTAACCTAACCTAACCTAACCTAGCCTCTGACGCCTGACGTGTTTGAATGCTTAACCTAAGTTTGACGCTTAACCTAACCCAAGTCCCCTTAACCTAACCCACGTCCACCTAACCTAACCTAGACGTGTAAACGTAATGTGTAACGCGTAACGTGTAAGGTCGGCTGGCGTGTGTGCTGACGGCAGATTGGGTTGGTCTGTCGATTCGGATTGCGGTTTGCCTCGGTCGAGGGGTTGGGTCGGAAGCGGCGAGGGGCGGCGGCGCCTGTTGCGCAGGCGGCGGCGCCTGTTGCGGCGGGCAATTGTTGAGAAACGGCTGTGAATGTTGGCGGGCGAGAGGAGGAGGACGGCGCGCGATGTGGCCCGACGGCTGCGGGCCGATCGGGAAACGGCGGGAGGGCGACGGAAGGCGATGGGGCGGCGGAGGCGCGTTTGCACGGCCGTCATCGCCGCACGCCTCGGCTTGTGTGGCTGTGGCGCCGGCCGCGCTGGCCGGGCTGCCGCGGCGACGGTGTGGGAGTTTTGCCGAAGGTTTGGCCATTGTGGCGGGTCGTCGGCTGGGGCTGTGGGGGCGGCATTTGGGCGGGGGCGGCGATTCTCGGCGGGCCGACCCAGGCTGTAGCGCGCGGTAGCTGCAGTTTGGCCGTGGTTTGCGGCGCTGCCGTGGCGACTGGTTGGCGACTGTGGTGTGGCTGTGTGTAGCCCCATCCTCGGTGGTTTGAAAGGCGCGGGCGGTTGTGGCGCAGGTTTGGGGCTGCTCCGCACAGGCTGTCGGACGTTGGGCGGTAGCAAGCGCGGGAGGCGCGGCGCGGCGGCGCGCAGAGTGGCGGCCGCTCTCTCGGCCGTCCGCGCCCGCCCGCGACACTGGCTGGGCCCTTGTGATTCTCTGCTCTGCTGTGCTGTGCTTGCGTGCCTGCCGTCCCGCTCGCTCTCGCTCTCGCTCTCGCTGTGTGTTACGCGCGTCGTCGAAATGGCAGATCAGGCGGCTACGAACGAGACTGCTGCGGCACCCGCCGCCACCGGCACTACGAAGAAGGCCAAGTCTGCGTCGTCTGCGAAGAAGCCGCGCGCCAAGCCTGCGCACCCGCGCACCTCTGAGATGGTGACGGCCGCCATCAAGAGTCTGAAGGAGCGCGGCGGGTCGTCGCTGCAGGCGATCAAGAAGTACATAGCCGCGCACTACAAGCTGGACGCGGAGAAGCTGGCGCCGTTTATCAAGAAGTACCTCAAGTCGGCCGTCGTGGCGGGCGAGCTGGTGCAGACGAAGGGGAAGGGCGCGTCCGGCTCGTTCAAGCTTGCCGGCGCCGGCGGCGGGGGGGCGGCCGAGGGCGGCAAGGCTCGTGCTGGCGGTGCCAAGAAGAAGCGCGCCGCTCCGGCCAGCAAGGAGAAGAAGGGCGCCCGTGCGGCCGGCGCAAAGAAGGCTGGTGGCGTGAAGGCGGCGACCGGTCGGAAGGCGGGCGCCGCCAAGAAGGCGTCTGCGGCGTCGGCCGCTCCCGCGGGTGCGAAGAAGGCGGCTGCGGCCAAGCCGGCCAAGGCCAAGTCGCCGTCGAAGGCGAAGAAGGCCGCCAAGGTTCCGACGAAGAAGCCGAAGGCGCCGCGCCCGAAGAAGGCGGCGACGCCGTCTAAGGCGAAGGCTTCGCCCAAGAAGAAGAAGTAGAAAGAGATGGGAAAGGAAGGGTTTGGCGCTTGACTCCGTCGTCCCCACCCCCCGTCGTCGTCTAGTGGCGCGCAAGAGACGCGCGGCCCAAAACGGCCCTTCTCAGGGCCATCAAAGCACGTCGGGGAAGGTTTTGATTGTCGTGTTGCGTTTGGTGTGGGGTGTCTGTCTGGCGTTTCTGTATGCCCGTGGGGATGCTGTTTGCGTGCCGTGGTGGTTGGATTGCGGGGGTCGGTGGCGGGTGTGGGCGGCGGTAGCGGTAAGCGGTGTTGTTGTTGTTGTTGTTGTTGTTGTCGTGGTTGATTGTCGCCGTGTTTGTGGCGGCGGCCGACGGTTGGTTTTCTGTCACGTTGTTTTGTTTGAATACGTTGGTTGGCTTGCCTGCGTTCGTTCTTCTCGGATGTCTGTCTTGTCGAGTCGTGTCTGGTCTTTGTTTTGTTCCTTTGTGTGTGTGTGTGTTATGTTTTGCAAGGGGGGGCACGTTGAGATGTGGGAAGGAGTCGGCGGGGGATTTCGGTGGCGTGTAGAGCGAGCGAGCGCGCCTGCCTGGCCGTTGGCCGTCGGAGTGGAGTGCGGGTTTTTTTTGATTTCGAAAAACGAAAGCGGCGGCCGGCCAGCCACCCGTGCGGTGTGACGTCGGCCGTTGGGTATTGTGCGCTTTGAGCGCCGGGGAGGGATGATGTGTGATTGTTGCGCGCTGCTAGCAGGCAGGCAGAGTGAGCGGGTGTGGCGGACGGACGGGAAGTGGTGGTTTTTGTTTTTTTTGGGGTTGCGGGGCGAGAGGCAGGCGACCGACAAAGTTTGCTCGCGACGGAGAGATGTTAGTGGCCCTGAAAAGGGCCGTTTTTGTTTGTGCGGTGCGGTGCCGCGGCGCGGTTTAGGCGCGCTCGCCGCGG
>NW_026047975.1:235000-262500 GCF_023864345.2 Schistocerca serialis cubense
GGGGACTATACACAGCCCTGACATTTGCCTTACAGCTGAGGGAAACCCCATAAAACCTCAGCCAGGGTTGGGTGTCATTCCTGTTTCTTTCTGTCTCTTAATTAGTCTGGTATGATGTGGAACTGCAGGTGCTCTGGGAGTTGTTTTCCTGTTGTAACTGTTTCTAAATCCTTGTGTTTTCCGGGGTGAATTTGTTCTGTTGCTATTGCGGCGATTTGTGGTGGGTAAGGATACTTGTAGCGTGGTAGATTGAGGTGGAATGGCGGTTTGATGATTATGTCTTTTATTGTCTCGTTCGTGATTAGTCTATTGTCACCGTATGTAGCTATCTGTTTTATTAATCGTTCTTCCATTGAGTCTGTATCGAGGGTTGTGTGCAGTGTTGCCGTTCTTTCTCTTGGTTTTCTTGCTAGTGTCCTTAGCATTCTTCTATCTGTGGATTTAATTCGGTTACATTGTGTTACATTTCCGCACCATGCTATTCCTGCATACTCTAGTATTGGTCTTACGTACATTTTATATATATGTAGCACTATTGGTGTTGCTGCACCTCCGTTTCTATGTTGTAGTAGTTTGATTTTGGCTAGTTTTGTGCTGGCTATTCCTATTTTTTGTGTTGTGTTGGTCTTCCAATTGAGTAGGTTATCAATCTCTAGTCCTAGGTATTTGGCTGTCTTCTTTGGTTCTACTTTTTGTCCCCAGAGTGTTATTTCAATGTCTTCTGGGTTTTGTTGTTTAAGCTGTGTGAAGTTTCTGTGGTGGATTATTAGTAGCTGCGATTTGGTCGGGTTTGGCCTAATTCTCCATGCAGACATCCATTCTTCTAATGATTTAATGTATCTGCTGGTTTTCTTTGATAACATTTCGGTTGTTGGGGCGTGGCACCAGAACGCTGTGTCATCAGCATATAGGGCAAGTTCTTCATTTAGTCCAACTGGCTTTGGTATATCTGATGTATATATATTATATAAGAGTGGCGATATGATTGCCCCTTGTGGCACTCCTGCCAGTGGTCTGAGCGTCTCTGATAGTTTGTCCCCTACTTTTACTTTTATGTCCCTTTCTGTAATGATGTTTTTTATTAGTTTTACTATTTCTAATGGGATGTCGTTTTTAATTAGTTTGTGTATGAGCCCTAAGTGCCATACTTTATCGAAGGCTCTCTCTATGTCGAGTAGCAGCGCTGCTACTACATTTCCTGTATTTATGGCTTCGGTGCTATTGCTGATAAGGCGGAAAATTGGGTCTATTGTACTTTTATTCTTCCTAAATCCGCTTTGCTCTTTTGGTAGAATTTGTCGTTTTTCTGCAAATTTTTGTATTCTATTAGTGAGTATTGATTCGAAGGTTTTGCCTATTACTGGCAGTAATGTTATAGGTCGGTATGACTTTGGGTCATGTTTTGGTTTTTGGGGCTTCGACAGCATCTTAACTTGTGCATCTTTCCACTGTTGTGGCGTTTTCTGCAGTTTGAGTACGGCGTTGAATAGGTTTTTGAGTGGTGGTATGATTATTTCCTGTGGTATCAGCCTTAGGTGGTGTCGTGTGATGCCATCCGCGCCGGGTGCTGTTACTTTCCCGCATGCTATTGCTGTTTCAATTTCCTTTGATGTGATGTCTTGTATGAGTTTTGTTTGATCTTGGTCATATACGATGTTTTGCGGCTCCTCTAGTGTTCTTGTTGTTTCGGTTTCTATTGTTTTTTCTGTTTCTTCGTTAAACCTCTCGTCTTGAGGATGTGTGTATATTTCCTTAAGCACTTTCATAAACTCATTGGCTTTCTTCTCTTCGCATGGTATAATATCTCCGTTTATTATTAGTGGTGGGTCTTGGTTTTGCTTTTCGTGTGTAATGCGTTTAAATTTTTTCCAAAAGTCTGCTGGGTTTTTGGGATCTAGTTTCTGAATCTTGTTGTTGAGGGTTCTGGCTCTGTGTTGTCTCAGTAAGAATTTAACTTGATCATTTAATCGGTTCCACTGGTTTTTTATTGTTGGGTCACGGTTTACTTTGAATTGCGTATATACTTTTCGTTTTTGTTTTATAAGTTCTAGTATATTTGCAGGAATCCTTTCGCCTCCTTCTATAACTCTTCGTGTTGGGGCGCTGGTTTCGATGGCATCACTGATTACTGTCTTGATGTGGTCGTTCAGTTTCTCCATTTCTTCCTGGTTTCTGATCTGTTCGTGTGTTGTCCTTATGTTTTCTTTGATGTAGGTAATGTATTCATTTTTGTCTATGTTTTTTCTGTCTTTGTATGTTTTTGTTGTCGGTTTCATTCTTTCTGGGTTTATAGCTGTGGTGGTCGTTAGGAGTGGGAGGTGGTCGCTTCCTATGCTGTCTCCGATGTCTACGTCTCCTATGTGCCTAGCTAAGTCTGTTGTGTGTAGTATGTGGTCTGGTGTCGAGTCTCCTGTGTGGTTTATGAACGTGGGCTTGGTGTTATGCATTTTCAGAATGTGTGGATTTTCTTCTAGCAGTTCTTCCAGTTGTCTTCCGTTTCTATTTGTCCGTTTGTCTCCAAAGTTAATTGATCTTGCGTTGAAGTCTCCTAGAATTATGCTGGGCCCTAAGTTACAGATGTGTTTTAGTAGATCCTTTGGGATTTCTTCTGTAGGAGGGACATATATAACTGCGATGTGGATTGCTCTAAATGGCTTGGCTGCTACTTTTATTACTATTGCTTTGTGCTTGTCGAAGCATCTTGGCAGTTCAACCTCGGCGGTCGCTAACTTTTTGTGGTGTACAATCGCTATTCCGCCATGTGCCCATCCTCTGTGTCTCGCTTCGGTCACGTCATCTTTGCGATAGCATATATAGTCTAGTATGTTTATTGGTGCTTGCCCCACCCTAGTTTCTGTCATCCCCAGTAGTTGGATCTTTTCCTGCTTGATTAATTGTTCGATTAGTGGTTTTTTGGTATTGCAGCCATTCGCATTTACAAACCCTATTCTAGTACCCATCCTATTGGTGCTAGCGAACTTGCTGTTTTTCTGTTTGTTTGTTATCTTCCCCTACAGTGTCGCGGTTGCTCTCTGTGTGGGAAATACTGAAATGAATGCGGTTCCACGCTTGAGATACATTCATTTCTCGTCTGAAAAATGTCTTGGAGATGTCTTTCATGGCGGTTACAACGAGTTGCTTTCGGTCAGGGAGTATGTTTATAAGTGCCATCGTTGTCGCTCGGAGGAAGTCCTCACACACTACCATTTGTATTTTTTGCTTGTCGTCTGTTGTTTCACCCATCGGTTCATCTGTGCAGACGATCTTGGCTGTGGCTTCTATTGACACTGGTGTTTTTGGTCGTTTTGGGCATTTGATGTCCGTTGATAGATGTTGTCCGCCGCAGTTGACACAGGTTGGTTTATTTATGTCTTTCTGGCAATTTGCTATGGTGTGTGGCCCTCCGCATCTGTTGCAAAGCGGTTTGCTTTTGCAATTCTCGGTAGTGTGTTCAAATGTGTGGCACCTTGCACACTGAGCCGGTTGTGGTGGTGGTACATGGGACTGTTCTACTGGATGGAATTTGTGAAAGATTCTAAAATGGTTGTTGAGCAGGTTGTCTACTGTTGTTTTGTTTCGGGTTATGACCCTTATTTTTTGTATAGGTTTCCCATATTCTCTCGAGGTTATTCTTTTTACTTTCGTGTACTCAAGCCCTTGGTTTGTTAATTCGTCCTCTATGTCCTTTTCCGTAACATCATGGGTTACCTTAGTTATCACCACGCTGAGTGATGGTTCTGCGGTCTGTTTGGCTTGTGTCTGTCTGTTGAGCTTTTGTATTCTCGTTGCCTTCGCTTCTGGTCTGTATTGGGTGCATATGGTCCTATGGATGATTGTTTCGATGTCAGGGTGGAAGCTTGTAACTATTGCTGTGCGGTTTGGGTACACGACCATGTCTTGTACGTGTTGCAGTACGTTTAGTATTTTGAATTGTTCATACAGCGACTTCTGTGTTTCTCCTGTGTTGAGATTTTCAATTTTTATTTTGATTTCCTCCCTGGTTTGTGTTTCCGGTTGTATCTGCGTGTCCGTTTTGTCTGCCGTGTTTCTTCGGGTGCGTTTGTTGGTTACTGTCTCCCATTCCCGGTCGTCATCATCTTGTTCGTCAGTTTTTCCGTGTGTCTCTGTCGTTTCTTGTGTGTTCTGATGGAGTGGAGCGTTGTCTTGCGGCTGGGGTCTGTCGATCGGTGCGTCTTTATTTGTTGTTTGTGGCGTTTTTGTCGCTTTTGGTTTTGTGTCCGCGGGTTTTTTTGGTCTTGGCTTTGAGCTAGCGGTCGTCTTCCTCGCGCGTTTGCGGTCTCCAGTTTGTAGACATTCGTCGTCCGTTGTGTCAGAAAGCATTTTGTCTGAGGCGTGGGCGGGTGCAGGTTCGTGACTTGGCGGTGGCATCAATTCTTGGTCCTGTGTCAGTGGCAGGGTTGGCTTTGTGTTCGCGGTCGTCATCGTCGGTGCAGAATTGTCACCTGCGATGATTATGCGTGAGCTTTCGTACGCGCTGGTAGTCGCTTGGGACGACATGTCGTCCTTCCGCGTGTTGTGGCTGTAGTTTTCAATGAGGTGTAGTGTAGTGTAGTGGTCTCCCTCCTAGTGCGTGTAGTGTAAGACTCTCCCTACTATTCTAGCCTTTGCGCTGCAAGCGCGGGCTGGTCTGTCCGCAGACAGGGCCCTGACTTGCGACAATCCCTGACTATCGGTTTCCCTACGTTCCAGCTTTCCAGAACATCTCGCCTAGCTGTGTTGGGAAACACGACAATTTGCTTTTATTCGTTTGAGTGAACTCAGGTCGGGAGTGCGCTTACACTTCAGTGGAAGGCATTTCCCGCTTCCTTTGTTCGCTCTTTGTGTTCTCGTGGCTCGAGGCTAGCAGCACAGAGTCCGCGTCGCAGCGAGTCAAGCACAGGAGTGCGTGCCGGCGCAGCCGGGGTGGGGGTGCTTTATGGGCTCGGGTGCGGCGGCCGGTTGCGCGCGCGCCCCATTGGTCGGCGGCCGCAACAGGGCGAGCTGGTAAAGGTGCGGCGGCGGCTGGCGGCGGGTGCCACTGTGTGGGGAGACGCTGACTAGAGCGGAGCGCTTGCTACTGGTGTTGCTGCTGCCGTACGTTGGTTCGAGATGCCGCCCAAGACTAGCGGGAAGGCCGCCAAGAAGGCTGGCAAGGCGCAGAAGAACATTTCGAAGGGCGACAAGAAGAAGAAGCGCAAGAGGAAGGAGAGCTATGCCATCTACATCTACAAGGTGCTGAAGCAGGTGCACCCTGACACGGGCATCTCGTCGAAGGCGATGAGCATCATGAACAGCTTCGTGAACGACATTTTCGAGCGCATTGCGGCCGAGGCTTCTCGCCTGGCGCACTACAACAAGCGCTCGACCATCACGTCCCGCGAGATCCAGACCGCTGTGCGGCTGTTGCTGCCTGGCGAGCTGGCCAAGCACGCCGTGAGCGAGGGCACGAAGGCGGTGACCAAGTACACGAGCTCCAAGTAAGGAGGTGGCTCTGGAATGGAAGGAAGGATGGAGAAGGCTCCTCCGTTGCGAGAGCGGCAAAACGGCCCTTTTCAGGGCCACCAACTTGCCATTTGCGGGAAGGGCGGAATTGTTGTTGTTGTTGTTTGTGTGGACGGCTGTGATGTGATGTATGTGTGCATTGTGATTGTGGGTGGGGGGGGCGCGTCAAAGCGTGTTGCGGGGTACGGCCACGAGGTTGGTCGCCGTGGCGTGGAATGGTGGCACGCCTCGTTGGAGTGGTTTTGACCCATTGGTGTTGGTGTGTGTGTGTGTGTGTGTGTGTGTGTGTGTTACCTGTCTGCGAGGGGGGGACAGTGCGATCGGCGACTTTTGTGTCACCGTAACGACGGCCGTTTGCGGGTTTGTTTTTTGCACATCATACATGGCGAGGGTGAAATGTGAAATGTTTTTGTTTGGTTTTTTTTTTGTTTTTTTTTTGCCGCCCACTATTCCCTTTGCTGTACGCCGAGTTTGACAATGGTGCGACGTAACTGCAGCGTGGAGGTGTGTGAGTGACGTTGAAGTGAACGTGCCATTAAGACGCATTGTTGTTGTATTGTACTGTACGTGTACGGCGACACGCACGATGATGTACCATTCGACTCTGATTTTTGATAGCCGTGTTTGACTGATTGCGTACGACGCACGCACACCGATGTCGTCATTCAAGATGCACGCGTGTCCAGTGCAGTACAGTAAGCGCGACGCTAGACGACGACGACGGCGGCGGCGGTCGTTTGTTTGGCGAATGTCTGTACACGTGTTTGTCTGTGTCCATCCGGTATGTATTTGTTTGTTTGTTTGAAAGTGTTTTGTGTGTCGGTGACGTGGTCCGATCCGTCGCCCCCTGAGTAACTGTCGATCGGCGCGATAGACCGGCGTCACGCAACTGAACCGAAGTCGTGGGCACACCCGTCATACTGTTGTACACCGTCGCGCTGAGAACGGTAACGAAAGGTTGACTTTGATCGGTCGAATGTCTGGGCAGAACGTGAGGAATGAGGCAAGAGTGCAAGGAGGAAAGGACAGAGGGGGGGCAAAAGAGAGAGAGGAAGGGAAAAAGGGGAGAAACGCATTCGTAGAGCAACGGAACGTTCCCGTGTCGGAGGCGTATTGGAGCCGCACTGAAATGCGTTTAACGGCGGCGCGGCTGCCGTGGTGAACGTTACCTTTGACGGCTGCATTGGGCTTTGCCTTTGCTTTCGCTTTTCGCTTTCCCGGATGTACGTAACGTTTGTTGATATGGTTCTGAGGAAGAGTGTATGACAGTGCCGTGCCGTCCATGTTCGTGTGCCCTCCCATTGTGTGTATGCTATTGTCTGTGTACTTGAATGATGTATGTAGGTGTTAGTGGACATGTTTTACCAGTGGGGGGAAATGGATGTCACGGTGGAGATGACGCACCCTCCGTACAGAAAGGTGTCGAGAAAGTGAGTGTGTGTGTGTGTGTGTGTGTGTGTGTGTGTGTGTGTGTGTGTGTGTGTGTGTGTGTGTGTGTGTGCGCGTCCGTGAATTGGCAGTGTTTGGAGGTGGGCGTGCCCTGCATGTGGCCCGGAAGGCTGTTCGTTTGGCGGTAGTGTTGTGTGGACAGGGGAGGGGCATGCGTAACGCTGCTGGCATGGCATTTCGGGAGATGGGAGGGGGCAAACGAGGAAACGAGGAGCGGCGGCCAAAGACGGGACGGGGAGGGGCGCGGTGTGGGTGGCTTGCGCCTGTGCTCGGCGTTGTGGTTTGTGCAAAAGAGGAGGAGAAAAACAATGAGTTGCCAGGGAGGGGAGCGGTGTTGTGTTGTGGTTGTCGTGGTGTAGCCGCAGACGCGGCTGTCAGTGAACGTGGCGAGACGGACGGATGCGCGGAGGGGCGGGGGCGGCGCATTTCGCCGGTGCCGTGCCGTGCCATGCCTGAAAGCCGCGTGGTCGCTGTGTTGTTGGTGGCGTGGGGGCGAGGAGAGTACCGTACGGGTGTGCTTGTGCGCCGGAAATGGCACACTGCGCCTGCCCGTCTTGGAGGCTGATGGCTGTGGTGTGGAAATGGGGCGCGGTGATGTTGAAGCAGTTGAAGAACAGAAAAGAAACCAAGAAGAAAACGGAAGGCGTGATGCGGCGGTGGTGGTGAGAGCGGGAAAAACAAAACAAAACAAAAGAACGAAAAAAAAACAACAAGAAACAAAAAAGAAAACAAAAAGTCTATCAATATTAAAATGTAAATGGAAATGGAAATGGACCCAGGTATAACCTCCCTGCACAAATAGCAGAGAGTCCGATGGTAATAAAAATGTGCCAGAATGTTAACGTCCCTACAAAACAAACCCAACGATAATATTAATGAAAGAATGAACCGTATGTAACATTGCAACAGACACAATGAAACCTGATAAATTGTATAAGGGCAGCAGCGTTGACCTTTGGCCCTGTATTCAGAATAAAAAGAGCCAAAGATCGTTACCCCAATGAAAAAAAAAGACACTGAAACACGTATGTAACATAGCAGCGATGGCGAGACATTGTAGCATCTGTGACCAGAGAGTTTGCGCTGGACTGCGCGAGTGTTGCGAGCGGTTCTCAGTCAGTCAGTCAGTCAGTCAGTCAGTCAGTGAGTCGTTGCGAGTCTGTAGCTCTGTGTAGTTGAGGGCTGTACTCTGTCAGTAGTCGTCGCGTGCAGTACGCTAATAGTCGTCATGCAGAGCGGTCGGTCAGTAGTAGGAGCCGAGTGCGGTTGTGTGATGTAGGCGGTCGGCAACACTGGTCAAGATGGTGAATAAGGTATACTGCTGTTAATTAATATAATCATTAGATAGTGAAAAATTTCATTTATTGTAATTATTCTCCAACAAGTTCCCCAATAATAATGTTTATTTCAAAAGCATTTTTCAAACATTTAATGTTTTATTGAACTAAAGAGTTCGTTGCACTTCACATTTCATTCCACTTCTTTGAAGAAAAATTTCACTAAAATCACAAAAAAAGAGAATATTATTATTTGCAATGCAGTTCCTCCAAGCGCTGCGCAACAACAAGAGCAGAAATGTGACATCCATTTATTCGGAGGTAAGACTTTAATTCTGATTGTTTTGCACAGGGCCAAAGACCGATATTTCGGTTTAATTGAAGTTTCTTGTCACTGAACGGACTTTAAATGTTGTGAAGAATTTATATTTGAGTCAGATTGCGAATTTCACATTTTTGTTGCCATTTTCAATACCTCTCATTGTGGGCGAGGTTACAATTAGCGCAATGTCCATTAGCATCCGAAAATAACATTGTCCATTATTTGAAAGTTTGCGGGGAGGTTACAACACACACAAAAAAAACAAAAAAAAAAAAAAATTGCATTTATATCCGCTCCTCAATTGTAGATACCCCTTACACAGCTGTGTGCAATGAATGAGTGCTGGCTGGTAATTAATTGCACTCCTTGGAGGGAAATGCCATAGGAAGTGGTCTTTAAAAAGTGAATGTTTTTCGTTAAAAGACAAAAGGTACTTTAGAAAAAAGTAATAGTGGGGCGTTTGTTGTTGAACAAAGTAAGTACAATGAACATACGTTATCAGATTTGCGCAATGCAGCTTCACACTACCTTTTGATTATAACACAATATACTATACATCGTCCCGAACCGTGACCAGAGTCGCGAGACGAGCAGAGCACGCCGCCGACGCCCGCTCAGTACAACCGTCCACCCGCTACTACTGTCGACCGACTACTACCTCTCCCGACTCGCGCTACAATATATATAACAACTGTTCCCGGCGACCCGGTGCGTGCCACTACTGTCGTCTGGCGCGGTCCAAGCGCCGACTAGCAACGATAAATAACTCTCTGGTCAGACAGAGATGCTGTCATGCCTCGCCATCGCTCTGGTAATGGAACACGCAGTGGCGGAGCCAAAGACTGTGTTGTCGAGGTCGAGTGCGAGCGGGAAGAGAGGCAGCGTCGGCACGGAGATGCAAGCGAGCGCGAGACGCACGGGTGCTGCGGCGTGGCGCGTTTGCGGTCGGCGCCTTTGGTGGCAACGGCCGGGACAAGCAGCGGTGTATGGTGTGGTGCGGGGCGGACAGGGGCGGCGGTGGACGGGGAGGAGGAGGCGGCGCGACGACGGCATGGGGGCGAAAACGGGTTCGGGGGACGGCGGATGTTGAGAGGCGTCACGCGCGGACAGGACACAGACACAGACACAGAGACACACAGATTGGAAAGGGAGGGTGCGCGGTAGTAGTTGGGAATGTGCGTACCGTGCGGGATGGGAGTGGGCGAGGAACACGGTCGTGGCCCCCTGTTTTGGGTGCGTGTGATGACGTCGGTGTGTTGTGGGAAGGGAAGGTGCTGTGGCGGCGGCGCGTAATGGGCGTAGGCCGAAAAGAGAAAGGAACGTGGGCAGTGTGTTGGCAAGCGTCGGTTCGACTGCGACGTTGATGGGCAGGGCAGGGCAAGGTTAATGGTGGTAGGAGTAGGCGTGTGGGCGCAAAAAAATCTGCCGCTGCAGGCGGTGCCGTAACCGCCATGGCGGGAAGGAGAGAGGGCCAAAGAAAGAAAGAAAGAAAGACAGAAGGAAAAAAAAAAAAAGGAGGGGGGGGGCGAAAGTGGAGAGGCGGTGGTGTGAGAAGGGCGGGGGCGGAAGGAAGGCAGGAAGGACAAGAGGCGAGGCGACGGCTTGCTTTGTGTATCGGTCGGTCTCTGGCTATGCTTCGTTTTCTGCAGCAGGGTCGGTGCGCGGCGTGGCTCGCGGCAGTGGGAACGCCTGGCGGCTGGACGGCCAGCAATGCGGTTGGATGGGCGGCCACAGCACCGCACCTGTGCCCGAGGAGGAGACGCTGGCGGCGGGCCCTGAGGTGAGGCCGGCTCGGCTGGGGCTGTGGATGTGGATGTGTAGGTGTGCGCCGCTGCTGCAACAACGAGTAAAACGCGAGAAGAAGGGATGGCGGTAGAGAGGAGAGGAAAAAAAAAAAAAAATAAAAGGTCGTGTTGTGTTGATGCGCAGGCAGACGCGTACAGAGAGACGAGCCCGGTCTGCAGCAGGGTGTGGCCGTGCCGAGTGCAGAGCAGCGGCGGCTCGGTTCGGTTCGGCCCGGCCCGGCGGGCCGCGCTGTTGTCGCGGACGTGAGCGCCCCCTGGCGGGTGGCCGGAGGCGGCGCGGCGTGTTGGACGTGTGGCTGGTGGCAGTGCACAATTTGCGAGTGGCTGGCGGTGTGGTGTGGCGGTTGGCGCGTCGGGCGGCGGAGAGGTATGTGTTGCGGGCGCCCTTTGCTGCGCTGCGTCGTTGCGTGTGCCGTACAGGGCGGGCGCTTGTCGACTGTGTGGGCGGTGTGGCGAATTGGCGTGAAACGGCTGCCGAGAGGTGTGTGGTAGCGAGCCGGTCGGTGTCAGTGCGAAGGGGAATGTGCGTGCGTTTGGCGGTTTCGGTGTGCTTTTTGCGGCGTGAGAGTGGGAATTAGTGGGGCCGGCTGTTGTGTTGGTTCCTTGTGTCTTGTGTCGCGTAGCTTGATGGCAACGTGGAAGGACGCCGGTTTCGTTTCGAGCCTTGCGTGTGGTTGTCGACGTTGACTGGTTGGCGTGTGCCGATGCACGTGCATGTGTGGGTCGCGAGTGCGTGTTTGGCTGGCTGTGTGTGTGTGTGTGTGTGTTTTGGGGGGGAAGGGGGAGGCGGTGGTGAAAGTGCAGTCGTTGCCACGGGCGTCGTCGGGTGGGGCTGGGGCTGTGCGCCGTGGCGGAAAGGTGGTAGGTTGCGGGAAGCGAGCCCGTCGTTGACGGTGTCGCGTGAGGTGTGAATCGAGTGGGGCGCGGGGCGCGAGACAGGAGCAGCGTGCCGCTGCGTCGTGGTCGTCAGCAGAGGCTGTGCGTGTGCTTGTCCTTTTTGTGGGCGGTTCGTGCGAGGCGTTTTTGTTTTGTGTTGCCCTAGTTGTTAGTTTATTTTGTTTGTGTTTGTTATTTGTGAGACGACGACTGGTTGGTGGCGTGCGCGCGAAGTGGCGGTGTGCGCTTCCCGTGTCGTTTGTGTTGTTTTGTTTTTGTGTGTGTTTTTTTTTTTTTTTTTTTTTGCACTGGGCCCCGGGGGGTGGGTGGGTGCGTGTGTGTCGATTGCCGGCTGGCGAAAGGTGCGCCATCGGCGGGGTGGGTCGCCGGCACAAGTAGAGGCGGCGGCGTTGTTGCTGTTGTTGTGTGGTGTTTGTTTTGTTCGGCTGTGTCGGCGAGCTGTGTTGCGGTGCGTGTGAATGGTGCTGGCGTTGGGGCTGCGACTGCGACGGCGGCGAGCCGCGGGCGCGCATGATAGTGATGTTGTGAACAGCGGCTGTGTACGGTAGTGGTGTTGTTGTAGCACGACGTGCATCCGGGCCGGCGCGGAAAGCGCAGTTGCGGGCGGTTGCCCTTCGGTGCCAGCCATGTCGCGTGAGCGGCGGGTTGCTCTGGTGTCGACACGTGGTGCTCTGGGTTGTTGTGTGGTGCCCTTTGGCCGGTGGGGGTGGTTCGCGTGTGTCTCGTTCGCGCTCGGTATCTGGTCGTGGTCGTGCTGCTCCCCCGTCTGTCGGCGGTTTTCGACGTCGTCTGTACGTTTTTGTTCGTTTGCGGCGTGCCTGCCGACGTCGTCCCGTCGCGACCTTTCAACCGAAAGTGTGGCGCCCGAAGGTGAACGAACGTAACCCTGACCTCGGCGCTTTACGCTGAGCCGAGCGAACCGAACCTAACCTGTGGTGTGGCGAGGTGAGCTCAGCCTGTGAGCCCCTAACGTCTACGTACGGTAAGCTGTCCGGCTCACGCCTCACGTTTGAACGCTTTTTTAACCTACGTTTGACGCTTCTTAAACCTAGCACTGACCCCTTAACCTAACGTGTAACCTAACCTAACCTAACCTAACCTAACCTAGCCTCTGACGCCTGACGTGTTTGAATGCTTAACCTAAGTTTGACGCTTAACCTAACCCAAGTCCCCTTAACCTAACCCACGTCCACCTAACCTAACCTAGACGTGTAAACGTAATGTGTAACGCGTAACGTGTAAGGTCGGCTGGCGTGTGTGCTGACGGCAGATTGGGTTGGTCTGTCGATTCGGATTGCGGTTTGCCTCGGTCGAGGGGTTGGGTCGGAAGCGGCGAGGGGCGGCGGCGCCTGTTGCGCAGGCGGCGGCGCCTGTTGCGGCGGGCAATTGTTGAGAAACGGCTGTGAATGTTGGCGGGCGAGAGGAGGAGGACGGCGCGCGATGTGGCCCGACGGCTGCGGGCCGATCGGGAAACGGCGGGAGGGCGACGGAAGGCGATGGGGCGGCGGAGGCGCGTTTGCACGGCCGTCATCGCCGCACGCCTCGGCTTGTGTGGCTGTGGCGCCGGCCGCGCTGGCCGGGCTGCCGCGGCGACGGTGTGGGAGTTTTGCCGAAGGTTTGGCCATTGTGGCGGGTCGTCGGCTGGGGCTGTGGGGGCGGCATTTGGGCGGGGGCGGCGATTCTCGGCGGGCCGACCCAGGCTGTAGCGCGCGGTAGCTGCAGTTTGGCCGTGGTTTGCGGCGCTGCCGTGGCGACTGGTTGGCGACTGTGGTGTGGCTGTGTGTAGCCCCATCCTCGGTGGTTTGAAAGGCGCGGGCGGTTGTGGCGCAGGTTTGGGGCTGCTCCGCACAGGCTGTCGGACGTTGGGCGGTAGCAAGCGCGGGAGGCGCGGCGCGGCGGCGCGCAGAGTGGCGGCCGCTCTCTCGGCCGTCCGCGCCCGCCCGCGACACTGGCTGGGCCCTTGTGATTCTCTGCTCTGCTGTGCTGTGCTTGCGTGCCTGCCGTCCCGCTCGCTCTCGCTCTCGCTCTCGCTGTGTGTTACGCGCGTCGTCGAAATGGCAGATCAGGCGGCTACGAACGAGACTGCTGCGGCACCCGCCGCCACCGGCACTACGAAGAAGGCCAAGTCTGCGTCGTCTGCGAAGAAGCCGCGCGCCAAGCCTGCGCACCCGCGCACCTCTGAGATGGTGACGGCCGCCATCAAGAGTCTGAAGGAGCGCGGCGGGTCGTCGCTGCAGGCGATCAAGAAGTACATAGCCGCGCACTACAAGCTGGACGCGGAGAAGCTGGCGCCGTTTATCAAGAAGTACCTCAAGTCGGCCGTCGTGGCGGGCGAGCCGGTGCAGACGAAGGGGAAGGGCGCGTCCGGCTCGTTCAAGCTTGCCGGCGCCGGCGGCGGGGGGGCGGCCGAGGGCGGCAAGGCTCGTGCTGGCGGTGCCAAGAAGAAGCGCGCCGCTCCGGCCAGCAAGGAGAAGAAGGGCGCCCGTGCGGCCGGCGCAAAGAAGGCTGGTGGCGTGAAGGCGGCGACCGGTCGGAAGGCGGGCGCCGCCAAGAAGGCGTCTGCGGCGTCGGCCGCTCCCGCGGGTGCGAAGAAGGCGGCTGCGGCCAAGCCGGCCAAGGCCAAGTCGCCGTCGAAGGCGAAGAAGGCCGCCAAGGTTCCGACGAAGAAGCCGAAGGCGCCGCGCCCGAAGAAGGCGACGACGCCGTCTAAGGCGAAGGCTTCGCCCAAGAAGAAGAAGTAGAAAGAGATGGGAAAGGAAGGGTTTGGCGCTTGACTCCGTCGTCCCCACCCCCCGTCGTCGTCTAGTGGCGCGCAAGAGACGCGCGGCCCAAAACGGCCCTTCTCAGGGCCATCAAAGCACGTCGGGGAAGGTTTTGATTGTCGTGTTGCGTTTGGTGTGGGGTGTCTGTCTGGCGTTTCTGTATGCCCGTGGGGATGCTGTTTGCGTGCCGTGGTGGTTGGATTGCGGGGGTCGGTGGCGGGTGTGGGCGGCGGTAGCGGTAAGCGGTGTTGTTGTTGTTGTTGTTGTTGTTGTTGTTGTTGTCGTGGTTGATTGTCGCCGTGTTTGTGGCGGCGGCCGACGGTTGGTTTTCTGTCACGTTGTTTTGTTTGAATACGTTGGTTGGCTTGCCTGCGTTCGTTCTTCTCGGATGTCTGTCTTGTCGAGTCGTGTCTGGTCTTTGTTTTGTTCCTTTGTGTGTGTGTGTGTTATGTTTTGCAAGGGGGGGCACGTTGAGATGTGGGAAGGAGTCGGCGGGGGATTTCGGTGGCGTGTAGAGCGAGCGAGCGCGCCTGCCTGGCCGTTGGCCGTCGGAGTGGAGTGCGGGTTTTTTTTGATTTCGAAAAACGAAAGCGGCGGCCGGCCAGCCACCCGTGCGGTGTGACGTCGGCCGTTGGGTATTGTGCGCTTTGAGCGCCGGGGAGGGATGATGTGTGATTGTTGCGCGCTGCTAGCAGGCAGGCAGAGTGAGCGGGTGTGGCGGACGGACGGGAAGTGGTGGTTTTTGTTTTTTTTGGGGTTGCGGGGCGAGAGGCAGGCGACCGACAAAGTTTCCGCGGGCGCGAGCCGCAAACGTTTTGTGTTTTGTGCAACCTCTGTAATTTGCGCAGTGCTCTTCACCACAGAGTTTGCACTTAGGCGTAAAGTCTTGGTGTGGTACACCATTTTTAGCACACGCTTCGGTGGCGTGTTGCTCACCGCACTTAACACAATACTCGGGCATTCCACAGTACTTAGTCGAGTGGCCGAGTTCCAGGCAGCGATAGCACTGAGCGTATGCAGCTTTGTTGCGAAGCACTTCTGCGCACACTTCCAAGTTGCCTATCCGCTTGAGTTGGAAAAGCTTCCGGTTTTCCGCCGTGTTGTTTGCAATTACCAGGAAGAGCGGGTTGCGTCCCTTGGTGCGATGAAGTTTCATTCTTATGACTTCTTCAACGCAGTAGCCCATTTGTTCCAGATCTTCCTTCAACTCTTCTGGTTTCATGGTGCGCGGTATTTTGCGGAATACAACCTTCAGGGGCTTCTTCCTGTTGGAGCTGAAGGTGTAGAAGTTCCAGCCCCGTCTGGTGCATTCCTCGCTGACCTTTACGAAGTGTTCGGTGGTTTTTACCTTCACTTTGTGAAGGTCATCGCCTGTCGCGCTGATGGTGTAGCTGTCCTTGCCAATCAGTAAGTTCAGAGCGTTCTGCAGCTCACGAAAGTGGCCATCGAACTTTACTATAAGCGGCGGCAGTGCGCGACGCTGCTGCGGCGGTGGCAGTGTCAGCTCCTCGTCTTCCGAGTCACTAAGTGCTAGGAAGCTGTTGCTCGTGCCTACTGGTGCTGCTGTGGGTTGTCGTGTGGCTTTTGCGGTCTTCGTTGCAGTTACGAAGCCGTCATTGTCCACTTTGGACTTCGGCGTGCGGCGGAGAGTTTTTGTCCCGGCTTTGGTGCCGTTTTGCGCGTATTCCTTGCGGAACTTGCGCGTGTCCGGGGCTGAGGAGTCGTCGTCGGACTTCTGCCTCTTCCTCGAGGAACGTGACGTTGACGCTTGTGAGCCTGCCGGCGTCTGCTCTGTCTGCATTTCCTCTTCGTCGCTCTCGGAATCGACTCCGAGGGGTGCAGCGGCTGCGTGCGGCATGAGACTCACCAGAAGCTGGAGTGCTTCGTCGCTGTCTTGCTGCGCTGTGGGGGCGTCCACGGGCGTCTCCAGCGGCTGCTGCAACGACGCACAACACTCGCGAGAGATCGAAATCGCGGTTTCACTTTCGCGAGTGACGCGATAGGCGTGAGCACGGTCGACGCTCTTTGGGGGAGGAGTACTACCAGAAACACTCGGTAGTGAAACTGATGTACTCAACTCGACCCCGTTAGCGTACAGGGACGCGGCCCTGTCCGCTGGAGCTGTCGGAAGCGCATTAGCTGCCTCGGGAGCGGAGCGCTCGGCGCGTGCGTCCGTCTCGCTCGGCATCGCTAACTCGAGTGTCTGCGCAACGGGCCCGCGCGCCTCCGTGCTGCGCTTATATGCCCTCGGTTGCGCGTGGTGGGGGGAGGGCGGGCCAGAGTCTATATAGGGGGGCGGCGGGCGCGCTGGGCGCAGACCGTAGCCGACTCGCGAGCCGCTGCAGCTGCTGTTTGTGCACGTTTTGCTTTGCCCGAGGAAGGAAGGATGACAGGCCGCGGCAAGGGAGGAAAGGGGCTCGGCAAGGGTGGCGCCAAGCGGCACCGCAAGGTGTTGCGCGACAACATCCAGGGCATCACGAAGCCCGCCATCCGCCGCCTGGCTCGCAGGGGCGGCGTGAAGCGCATCTCTGGTCTGATCTACGAGGAGACCCGCGGGGTGCTGAAGGTGTTCCTGGAGAACGTGATCCGCGACGCGGTGACGTACACTGAGCACGCCAAGCGCAAGACTGTGACGGCCATGGACGTGGTGTACGCCCTGAAGAGGCAGGGGCGCACCCTGTACGGTTTCGGCGGTTAGGCTGCGTCGCAGCGGGCGCTGGCCTTCCCGCGGCCGTGCTTGTGGGTGGGAGAGACTAGAAAACGGCCCTTTTCAGGGCCACCACACTGTTCGGAAGTTGAAAAGTGCGAAAGAGTCTGTGTTGTTGCTGCGTGTGTGCGCTGTGTTGTTTGTTTGTTTGTTTGTTTCTTTCTCTCTTTCTTTCTTTGTTTCTTTCTTTCCGTTTGAGCGACGTGATGTGACTGGGAGGGGAGAAGGAAAGGAAACGTGTCATGTGGCTGGCTGTGTGTGGAGCTGCTTCGTTTGTGTGTCTTTGTATCGACCGCGACGGAGGTGGCGGGCTGTGTGTTGTTGTGCGAGAGGCGGTGATTATTTGCTTGCGTGGTTTGGCTCTGTGTGTTTGCGGCGGCGTTGGGGTTTCCGAGGCAAGGCGTGTGGGCATAGGCGGCCGGATCAGCTGTTTCGTTCGTGTCGACGGCCGTTGCGCGCGGGAGTGGAGGGCGGTGTGTCGACACGCCTCCCTTTAACAATGGTCATTATTGCTGCCGTTGTCGTTTGGAAGGCGACTGCGACCGTGCAAAATGTGTGCGTGTGTGTGTGTGTGTGTGTGTGTGTGTTGGGCCACACGGGCTGTGTGGACGACAAGATGGCGGACGTGCGCCGGCGGCGGCTGTGCTGTGAAAGTGCAAAGTTAAAACAAAACAAGGTGCGGCGAGGACGACTGAAATTTTGCTTTGGACGTAGGTTTGTGTGGTGGCCCTGAAAAGGGCCGATTGTTGTGGGCCGAGCCGAGCCGGCAAAGCGCGTTGCGTGCAGGGGAGCACGCGGCGCTGCGATTGCCTGGCCTCCTTTAGGCCTTCTTCTCGGTCTTCTTTGGCAGCAGGACGGCCTGGATGTTGGGCAGGACACCACCCTGTGCGATGGTGACGCCCGACAGGAGCTTGTTGAGCTCCTCGTCGTTGCGGATGGCAAGCTGCAGGTGGCGCGGGATGATGCGCGTCTTCTTGTTGTCGCGGGCCGCGTTTCCGGCCAGCTCGAGCACCTCAGCCGCGAGGTACTCCATGACGGCGGCGAGGTAGACGGGCGCCCCGGCGCCGACGCGCTCTGCGTAGTTTCCCTTGCGCAGGAGGCGGTGGATTCTGCCGACCGGGAACTGGAGCCCAGCCCTGCTTGAGCGGGACTTTGACTTGCCCTTGACTTTGCCTCCCTTTCCGCGTCCGGACATGGCGATGGGCTAGCGACGGTGCACACGAAACGGAAACGAAAACGACCGGTGCGAGCGGCAGCGAGTCGAGCAGCGGAGTGCGTGCCGGCGCAGCCTGCCTGCTCTCCTTTTGTGACTTCCTCACTGTGAGGATGTTCTGTTGGAAGTTTGTGGCCGTTTGGCCTTTACTCCCCTGGGAATGTGGGTGGATCTTCTGTCTGTACTGGTAGGTTTCTCTGTACTGGCAAGGAGTGCCGATGACCTACTTCCTGTACTTGTCGGTGTGACGACTTTTCTTCTTTTTCTTTGCTGTTGTTGAGGGTCCTTCCTCGGTTGGGATGTTGTGCAAAATGCATCCCGCTTTGTCGTACTCTCCGTTGACGAGAGCGATGATGATGCAGCGCATCTGCCACTCTGTGAAAATAGGGTAGGAGTCAATCAGATTGAACTCCTCCCTAGAAAGACCGAGTAGGCCTTCAGGATACCCGAGTGGGCGATGTGGGAGTTGTGGTTTGGGATGGTTAGGCGGAACGAAGGGATAAGGGTTATCGTGGTGGGGGTACGTACCATCGCGAAGCGATGCAGCTATCTTCTGTGTCACAGCGCTTGCGCTGTACATGTCCGGAAGCGGGAGGAATGGGACTTCTTCCCACTCGTCTTCGTGCGCTGCAGCCTCGGCGTCCGTCTTGGGTTGTGTTGCCTCCCCTTCGGCAGGCACGTCGGTCTGCGTGGCCACCGTCGCGAACTTCTTCTCTCGTGGAGGAGTCGTCTGGCTGGTGGCGTCGACTGCTGTGGCGGAAGCCGCTTTGGCCGAGCGAAGCTCCCTCGTCAGCTCAGCGATCTGACGGCGAGCCTCGCCCAGTTCCGCCAGCATGGCCGCCCTCTCTTCCGCCATGGCGGATTTGAAGGCGGACATGGCTTCCTCCACGGCGCCGTTAAGGCGCCTGGTCACGTCGTCTTCTGTGCAAGTGACCACCTCTTCGTGTGTGGTGGTCACTTGCTTCTGGGTCTTCTTCGCCGGTCCCCGCCAGTTCCTTCTGTAGGCGCAGGAACGCGCATTTGCCGCGTGAGCGCCGCCGCAGTTGGCGCAAGTGCAGGGGGCGTCCTTCGGCTTCTTGCAGTCGCGTGTGTCGTGTGCTTGCGCACACTTCAAGCACGCGACTGCTCCGCTGCATTGCTTGGCAACGTGGCCAAGCTTCTGGCAGCGAAAGCACTGCGGTGTAGACTTCTTCTTCTTCTTCCCGGCTGGTCCTGCTAACGTGAGCAGCAACTCAGCCAAGGCAGCAGCTTTGCGTCCACTTCCGCGTCCCGACATCACGAATAGCAACAGCGACAACGAGCTAACGTGTACTCTCCGCGGCGTGAGCGGGAATGCGCCGGCGCAGCCGGGGTGGGGGTGCTTTATGGGCTCGGGTGCGGCGGCCGGTTGCGCGCGCGCCCCATTGGTCGGCGGCCGCAACAGGGCGAGCTGGTAAAGGTGCGGCGGCGGCTGGCGGCGGGTGCCACTGTGTGGGGAGACGCTGACTAGAGCGGAGCGCTTGCTACTGGTGTTGCTGCTGCCGTACGTTGGTTCGAGATGCCGCCCAAGACTAGCGGGAAGGCCGCCAAGAAGGCTGGCAAGGCGCAGAAGAACATTTCGAAGGGCGACAAGAAGAAGAAGCGCAAGAGGAAGGAGAGCTATGCCATCTACATCTACAAGGTGCTGAAGCAGGTGCACCCTGACACGGGCATCTCGTCGAAGGCGATGAGCATCATGAACAGCTTCGTGAACGACATTTTCGAGCGCATTGCGGCCGAGGCTTCTCGCCTGGCGCACTACAACAAGCGCTCGACCATCACGTCCCGCGAGATCCAGACCGCTGTGCGGCTGTTGCTGCCTGGCGAGCTGGCCAAGCACGCCGTGAGCGAGGGCACGAAGGCGGTGACCAAGTACACGAGCTCCAAGTAAGGAGGTGGCTCTGGAATGGAAGGAAGGATGGAGAAGGCTCCTCCGTTGCGAGAGCGGCAAAACGGCCCTTTTCAGGGCCACCAACTTGCCATTTGCGGGAAGGGCGGAATTGTTGTTGTTGTTGTTTGTGTGGACGGCTGTGATGTGATGTATGTGTGCATTGTGATTGTGGGTGGGGGGGGGCGCGTCAAAGCGTGTTGCGGGGTACGGCCACGAGGTTGGTCGCCGTGGCGTGGAATGGTGGCACGCCTCGTTGGAGTGGTTTTGACCCATTGGTGTTGGTGTGTGTGTGTGTGTGTGTGTGTGTTACCTGTCTGCGAGGGGGGACAGTGCGATCGGCGACTTTTGTGTCACCGTAACGACGGCCGTTTGCGGGTTTGTTTTTTGCACATCATACATGGCGAGGGTGAAATGTGAAATGTTTTTGTTTGGTTTTTTTTTTTGTTTTTTTTTTGCCGCCCACTATTCCCTTTGCTGTACGCCGAGTTTGACAATGGTGCGACGTAACTGCAGCGTGGAGGTGTGTGAGTGACGTTGAAGTGAACGTGCCATTAAGACGCATTGTTGTTGTATTGTACTGTACGTGTACGGCGACACGCACGATGATGTACCATTCGACTCTGATTTTTGATAGCCGTGTTTGACTGATTGCGTACGACGCACGCACACCGATGTCGTCATTCAAGATGCACGCGTGTCCAGTGCAGTACAGTAAGCGCGACGCTAGACGACGACGACGGCGGCGGCGGTCGTTTGTTTGGCGAATGTCTGTACACGTGTTTGTCTGTGTCCATCCGGTATGTATTTGTTTGTTTGTTTGAAAGTGTTTTGTGTGTCGGTGACGTGGTCCGATCCGTCGCCCCCTGAGTAACTGTCGATCGGCGCGATAGACCGGCGTCACGCAACTGAACCGAAGTCGTGGGCACACCCGTCATACTGTTGTACACCGTCGCGCTGAGAACGGTAACGAAAGGTTGACTTTGATCGGTCGAATGTCTGGGCAGAACGTGAGGAATGAGGCAAGAGTGCAAGGAGGAAAGGACAGAGGGGGGGCAAAAGAGAGAGAGGAAGGGAAAAAGGGGAGAAACGCATTCGTAGAGCAACGGAACGTTCCCGTGTCGGAGGCGTATTGGAGCCGCACTGAAATGCGTTTAACGGCGGCGCGGCTGCAAGTGTCTGCCGTGGTGAACGTTACCTTTGACGGCTGCATTGGGCTTTGCCTTTGCTTTCGCTTTTCGCTTTCCCGGATGTACGTAACGTTTGTTGATATGGTTCTGAGGAAGAGTGTATGACAGTGCCGTGCCGTCCATGTTCGTGTGCCCTCCCATTGTGTGTATGCTATTGTCTGTGTACTTGAATGATGTATGTAGGTGTTAGTGGACATGTTTTACCAGTGGGGGGAAATGGATGTCACGGTGGAGATGACGCACCCTCCGTACAGAAAGGTGTCGAGAAAGTGAGTGTGTGTGTGTGTGTGTGTGTGTGTGTGTGTGTGTGTGTGTGTGTGTGTGTGTGTGTGTGCGCGTCCGTGAATTGGCAGTGTTTGGAGGTGGGCGTGCCCTGCATGTGGCCCGGAAGGCTGTTCGTTTGGCGGTAGTGTTGTGTGGACAGGGGAGGGGCATGCGTAACGCTGCTGGCATGGCATTTCGGGAGATGGGAGGGGGCAAACGAGGAAACGAGGAGCGGCGGCCAAAGACGGGACGGGGAGGGGCGCGGTGTGGGTGGCTTGCGCCTGTGCTCGGCGTTGTGGTTTGTGCAAAAGAGGAGGAGAAAAACAATGAGTTGCCAGGGAGGGGAGCGGTGTTGTGTTGTGGTTGTCGTGGTGTAGCCGCAGACGCGGCTGTCAGTGAACGTGGCGAGACGGACGGATGCGCGGAGGGGCGGGGGCGGCGCATTTCGCCGGTGCCGTGCCGTGCCATGCCTGAAAGCCGCGTGGTCGCTGTGTTGTTGGTGGCGTGGGGGCGAGGAGAGTACCGTACGGGTGTGCTTGTGCGCCGGAAATGGCACACTGCGCCTGCCCGTCTTGGAGGCTGATGGCTGTGGTGTGGAAATGGGGCGCGGTGATGTTGAAGCAGTTGAAGAACAGAAAAGAAACCAAGAAGAAAACGGAAGGCGTGATGCGGCGGTGGTGGTGAGAGCGGGAAAAACAAAACAAAACAAAAGAACGAAAAAAAAACAACAAGAAACAAAAAAGAAAACAAAAAGTCTATCAATATTAAAATGTAAATGGAAATGGAAATGGACCCAGGTATAACCTCCCTGCACAAATAGCAGAGAGTCCGATGGTAATAAAAATGTGCCAGAATGTTAACGTCCCTACAAAACAAACCCAACGATAATATTAATGAAAGAATGAACCGTATGTAACATTGCAACAGACACAATGAAACCTGATAAATTGTATAAGGGCAGCAGCGTTGACCTTTGGCCCTGTATTCAGAATAAAAAGAGCCAAAGATCGTTACCCCAATGAAAAAAAAAGACACTGAAACACGTATGTAACATAGCAGCGATGGCGAGACATTGTAGCATCTGTGACCAGAGAGTTTGCGCTGGACTGCGCGAGTGTTGCGAGCGGTTCTCAGTCAGTCAGTCAGTCAGTCAGTCAGTCAGTGAGTCGTTGCGAGTCTGTAGCTCTGTGTAGTTGAGGGCTGTACTCTGTCAGTAGTCGTCGCGTGCAGTACGCTAATAGTCGTCATGCAGAGCGGTCGGTCAGTAGTAGGAGCCGAGTGCGGTTGTGTGATGTAGGCGGTCGGCAACACTGGTCAAGATGGTGAATAAGGTATACTGCTGTTAATTAATATAATCATTAGATAGTGAAAAATTTCATTTATTGTAATTATTCTCCAACAAGTTCCCCAATAATAATGTTTATTTCAAAAGCATTTTTCAAACATTTAATGTTTTATTGAACTAAAGAGTTCGTTGCACTTCACATTTCATTCCACTTCTTTGAAGAAAAATTTCACTAAAATCACAAAAAAAGAGAATATTATTATTTGCAATGCAGTTCCTCCAAGCGCTGCGCAACAACAAGAGCAGAAATGTGACATCCATTTATTCGGAGGTAAGACTTTAATTCTGATTGTTTTGCACAGGGCCAAAGACCGATATTTCGGTTTAATTGAAGTTTCTTGTCACTGAACGGACTTTAAATGTTGTGAAGAATTTATATTTGAGTCAGATTGCGAATTTCACATTTTTGTTGCCATTTTCAATACCTCTCATTGTGGGCGAGGTTACAATTAGCGCAATGTCCATTAGCATCCGAAAATAACATTGTCCATTATTTGAAAGTTTGCGGGGAGGTTACAACACACACAAAAAAAACAAAAAAAAAAAAAAAAATTGCATTTATATCCGCTCCTCAATTGTAGATACCCCTTACACAGCTGTGTGCAATGAATGAGTGCTGGCTGGTAATTAATTGCACTCCTTGGAGGGAAATGCCATAGGAAGTGGTCTTTAAAAAGTGAATGTTTTTCGTTAAAAGACAAAAGGTACTTTAGAAAAAAGTAATAGTGGGGCGTTTGTTGTTGAACAAAGTAAGTACAATGAACATACGTTATCAGATTTGCGCAATGCAGCTTCACACTACCTTTTGATTATAACACAATATACTATACATCGTCCCGAACCGTGACCAGAGTCGCGAGACGAGCAGAGCACGCCGCCGACGCCCGCTCAGTACAACCGTCCACCCGCTACTACTGTCGACCGACTACTACCTCTCCCGACTCGCGCTACAATATATATAACAACTGTTCCCGGCGACCCGGTGCGTGCCACTACTGTCGTCTGGCGCGGTCCAAGCGCCGACTAGCAACGATAAATAACTCTCTGGTCAGACAGAGATGCTGTCATGCCTCGCCATCGCTCTGGTAATGGAACACGCAGTGGCGGAGCCAAAGACTGTGTTGTCGAGGTCGAGTGCGAGCGGGAAGAGAGGCAGCGTCGGCACGGAGATGCAAGCGAGCGCGAGACGCACGGGTGCTGCGGCGTGGCGCGTTTGCGGTCGGCGCCTTTGGTGGCAACGGCCGGGACAAGCAGCGGTGTATGGTGTGGTGCGGGGCGGACAGGGGCGGCGGTGGACGGGGAGGAGGAGGCGGCGCGACGACGGCATGGGGGCGAAAACGGGTTCGGGGGACGGCGGATGTTGAGAGGCGTCACGCGCGGACAGGACACAGACACAGACACAGAGACACACAGATTGGAAAGGGAGGGTGCGCGGTAGTAGTTGGGAATGTGCGTACCGTGCGGGATGGGAGTGGGCGAGGAACACGGTCGTGGCCCCCTGTTTTGGGTGCGTGTGATGACGTCGGTGTGTTGTGGGAAGGGAAGGTGCTGTGGCGGCGGCGCGTAATGGGCGTAGGCCGAAAAGAGAAAGGAACGTGGGCAGTGTGTTGGCAAGCGTCGGTTCGACTGCGACGTTGATGGGCAGGGCAGGGCAAGGTTAATGGTGGTAGGAGTAGGCGTGTGGGCGCAAAAAAATCTGCCGCTGCAGGCGGTGCCGTAACCGCCATGGCGGGAAGGAGAGAGGGCCAAAGAAAGAAAGAAAGAAAGACAGAAGGAAAAAAAAAAAAGGAGGGGGGGGGCGAAAGTGGAGAGGCGGTGGTGTGAGAAGGGCGGGGGCGGAAGGAAGGCAGGAAGGACAAGAGGCGAGGCGACGGCTTGCTTTGTGTATCGGTCGGTCTCTGGCTATGCTTCGTTTTCTGCAGCAGGGTCGGTGCGCGGCGTGGCTCGCGGCAGTGGGAACGCCTGGCGGCTGGACGGCCAGCAATGCGGTTGGATGGGCGGCCACAGCACCGCACCTGTGCCCGAGGAGGAGACGCTGGCGGCGGGCCCTGAGGTGAGGCCGGCTCGGCTGGGGCTGTGGATGTGGATGTGTAGGTGTGCGCCGCTGCTGCAACAACGAGTAAAACGCGAGAAGAAGGGATGGCGGTAGAGAGGAGAGGAAAAAAAAAAAAAAAAATAAAAGGTCGTGTTGTGTTGATGCGCAGGCAGACGCGTACAGAGAGACGAGCCCGGTCTGCAGCAGGGTGTGGCCGTGCCGAGTGCAGAGCAGCGGCGGCTCGGTTCGGTTCGGCCCGGCCCGGCGGGCCGCGCTGTTGTCGCGGACGTGAGCGCCCCCTGGCGGGTGGCCGGAGGCGGCGCGGCGTGTTGGACGTGTGGCTGGTGGCAGTGCACAATTTGCGAGTGGCTGGCGGTGTGGTGTGGCGGTTGGCGCGTCGGGCGGCGGAGAGGTATGTGTTGCGGGCGCCCTTTGCTGCGCTGCGTCGTTGCGTGTGCCGTACAGGGCGGGCGCTTGTCGACTGTGTGGGCGGTGTGGCGAATTGGCGTGAAACGGCTGCCGAGAGGTGTGTGGTAGCGAGCCGGTCGGTGTCAGTGCGAAGGGGAATGTGCGTGCGTTTGGCGGTTTCGGTGTGCTTTTTGCGGCGTGAGAGTGGGAATTAGTGGGGCCGGCTGTTGTGTTGGTTCCTTGTGTCTTGTGTCGCGTAGCTTGATGGCAACGTGGAAGGACGCCGGTTTCGTTTCGAGCCTTGCGTGTGGTTGTCGACGTTGACTGGTTGGCGTGTGCCGATGCACGTGCATGTGTGGGTCGCGAGTGCGTGTTTGGCTGGCTGTGTGTGTGTGTGTGTGTGTTTTGGGGGGGAAGGGGGAGGCGGTGGTGAAAGTGCAGTCGTTGCCACGGGCGTCGTCGGGTGGGGCTGGGGCTGTGCGCCGTGGCGGAAAGGTGGTAGGTTGCGGGAAGCGAGCCCGTCGTTGACGGTGTCGCGTGAGGTGTGAATCGAGTGGGGCGCGGGGCGCGAGACAGGAGCAGCGTGCCGCTGCGTCGTGGTCGTCAGCAGAGGCTGTGCGTGTGCTTGTCCTTTTTGTGGGCGGTTCGTGCGAGGCGTTTTTGTTTTGTGTTGCCCTAGTTGTTAGTTTATTTTGTTTGTGTTTGTTATTTGTGAGACGACGACTGGTTGGTGGCGTGCGCGCGAAGTGGCGGTGTGCGCTTCCCGTGTCGTTTGTGTTGTTTTGTTTTTGTGTGTGTTTTTTTTTTTTTTTTTTTGCACTGGGCCCCGGGGGGTGGGTGGGTGCGTGTGTGTCGATTGCCGGCTGGCGAAAGGTGCGCCATCGGCGGGGTGGGTCGCCGGCACAAGTAGAGGCGGCGGCGTTGTTGCTGTTGTTGTGTGGTGTTTGTTTTGTTCGGCTGTGTCGGCGAGCTGTGTTGCGGTGCGTGTGAATGGTGCTGGCGTTGGGGCTGCGACTGCGACGGCGGCGAGCCGCGGGCGCGCATGATAGTGATGTTGTGAACAGCGGCTGTGTACGGTAGTGGTGTTGTTGTAGCACGACGTGCATCCGGGCCGGCGCGGAAAGCGCAGTTGCGGGCGGTTGCCCTTCGGTGCCAGCCATGTCGCGTGAGCGGCGGGTTGCTCTGGTGTCGACACGTGGTGCTCTGGGTTGTTGTGTGGTGCCCTTTGGCCGGTGGGGGTGGTTCGCGTGTGTCTCGTTCGCGCTCGGTATCTGGTCGTGGTCGTGCTGCTCCCCCGTCTGTCGGCGGTTTTCGACGTCGTCTGTACGTTTTTGTTCGTTTGCGGCGTGCCTGCCGACGTCGTCCCGTCGCGACCTTTCAACCGAAAGTGTGGCGCCCGAAGGTGAACGAACGTAACCCTGACCTCGGCGCTTTACGCTGAGCCGAGCGAACCGAACCTAACCTGTGGTGTGGCGAGGTGAGCTCAGCCTGTGAGCCCCTAACGTCTACGTACGGTAAGCTGTCCGGCTCACGCCTCACGTTTGAACGCTTTTTTAACCTACGTTTGACGCTTCTTAAACCTAGCACTGACCCCTTAACCTAACGTGTAACCTAACCTAACCTAACCTAACCTAACCTAGCCTCTGACGCCTGACGTGTTTGAATGCTTAACCTAAGTTTGACGCTTAACCTAACCCAAGTCCCCTTAACCTAACCCACGTCCACCTAACCTAACCTAGACGTGTAAACGTAATGTGTAACGCGTAACGTGTAAGGTCGGCTGGCGTGTGTGCTGACGGCAGATTGGGTTGGTCTGTCGATTCGGATTGCGGTTTGCCTCGGTCGAGGGGTTGGGTCGGAAGCGGCGAGGGGCGGCGGCGCCTGTTGCGCAGGCGGCGGCGCCTGTTGCGGCGGGCAATTGTTGAGAAACGGCTGTGAATGTTGGCGGGCGAGAGGAGGAGGACGGCGCGCGATGTGGCCCGACGGCTGCGGGCCGATCGGGAAACGGCGGGAGGGCGACGGAAGGCGATGGGGCGGCGGAGGCGCGTTTGCACGGCCGTCATCGCCGCACGCCTCGGCTTGTGTGGCTGTGGCGCTGGCCGGGCTGCCGCGGCGACGGTGTGGGAGTTTTGCCGAAGGTTTGGCCATTGTGGCGGGTCGTCGGCTGGGGCTGTGGGGGCGGCATTTGGGCGGGGGCGGCGATTCTCGGCGGGCCGACCCAGGCTGTAGCGCGCGGTAGCTGCAGTTTGGCCGTGGTTTGCGGCGCTGCCGTGGCGACTGGTTGGCGACTGTGGTGTGGCTGTGTGTAGCCCCATCCTCGGTGGTTTGAAAGGCGCGGGCGGTTGTGGCGCAGGTTTGGGGCTGCTCCGCACAGGCTGTCGGACGTTGGGCGGTAGCAAGCGCGGGAGGCGCGGCGCG
>NW_026047975.1:267500-285000 GCF_023864345.2 Schistocerca serialis cubense
CATCAGCGGACGTCGCCTCCTGAGGGCAGCGGAGCGCAACCACGCCATCACAGTTGCGCCACATACGGCCACCATCTACCCCACAAACAGGAGAGAAGATGTCCTGGACATTGCACTAGTCAAAGGACTCCCCTACACGATAACGACCAGTACAAGACGTGTACTGTCCTCTGACCATGTCCCAGTAATCTTTGACCTTGAGATGGAAGCCACACCACGAGAGGAATCGAAGATGGACCTCAGGGGAGTAAACTGGGAAGCCTACCAGGAGCTACTAACCGATGACCTGGAAGCAATCCCAGACCCAGATGAAGTAGGTGCGGACACAACGCTGCTGCACATAGTAACCAAAGCCATCGACGCGGTCGAAGCCTCCACCACGAGACAAACGCAGCCCAGAAATCATGCTAAACCACTTCCACGAGATATAAGGGACCTCATCACCAGGAAGAATAGAAGGCTCAGGGAATGGCAGGACACAAGAAACCCAGCCACGAAAAAAGAAGTCAATAGAATGCAGAGAGAAATAAAAGCCAAAGTTGAGGCACATAGAATCCAGTCTTGGGCAAGTAAAGTAGAAACACTAAACCTCAATGACCAGTCTATCTGGAAAACCACCAAACACTTACTGGGGCAAGGCCAAAGAATACCCCCACTACAAGTGGGAAACGACATAGCCTGCTCACCCAACGATAAGGCAAATGCTCTGGCGGACATCTTCGAAAGAAACTTCCAACCAATCGAAGATCCCGTGGACCAACAACACATTGATATGGTGGAAGAAAGACTTCCAAGATTCCTGGAACACCAAGACCAAGACGACGTAATCGAGCCGATTACGACAGAAGAGGTAGCAGCACAAATTGCAATACTAAACCCGAAGAAAGCAGGCGGACCAGACATGCTGACGAACACACTCCTGCTAAAACTACCACCTGCAGCGGCCCCCCTGCTGGCCAAAACATTCAACAATATCCTAAGTACTGGGCAATATCCCATAGCATGGAAGCATGCAGAAGTAGTGCCAATACCGAAGCCCGGCAAAGATCCCAAACAACCAAATAGCTATAGGCCAATCAGCCTACTGCCTGCACTTTCAAAAGTATTTGAAAGAATCTACGCAAAGAGGCTACTGAGGCATGTCAAGGACGAGAGAATACTGCCGGACGAACAATTCGGTTTCCGCAGCAACCATTCCACCACACATCAGCTTCTCCGAGTCGTCGAAGAAGCCCTGGACGCCGTAGAGCGACGAGAATACTTCGCTGCGATCTTCCTAGACGTCTCAAAAGCATTCGACTGCGTGTGGCATAGGGGCCTCCAGTTCAAACTATTTGATCTGGGGGTGCCCGGGTCGCACGTTCGGCTGCTACGGTCCTACCTTAATGGCAGAACATTCCACGTCCGGACACCAGATGGCAACTCGACCGTCAGGAGAATCAACGCCGGAGTCCCACAAGGCAGCGTCCTCGGACCGCTGCTGTACATCCTATACACGTCTGATCTGCCGTCGGTGAACAGGGTACACCTCGCCCTGTACGCCGACGACACGGCCCTGTACTCCAGAAGCAGGAGCGCGACGCACCTCCAAGAAAGGCTCCAAGGAGCTTGTAACGAGCTAACCGTGTGGGCAATAAAATGGCGCCTGTCCTTCAACGCCTCGAAGACACAGGCCCTCGCAATCTGCAGACGACCCATACCACCAAACTACCCAGAAGTCGTCATACGAGGCACGCCTGTTCCCTGGACGCAGACGGCCAAGTACCTCGGAGTAACGCTAGACAGGCGCCTAACTTGGCGCCCACACGTTGAAGACATCCGCACAAGGGCGTTAAACAGACTTCGAGCACTATACCCGGTGCTTAATCCAACATCCACGCTACCACCACGGCTGGGCGTCATCCTCTATCTCACCCTGGTGCGGCCAATCTTGGAGTACGCCGCACCAGTGTGGGGTAATGCGGCCCAGAAACACATGAAGAGACTTCAGGCGGTCCAGAACCGCGCCCTCAAGAGAGCGCTGCACCTGGACAACCGTTTTCCGACGGCGCAGCTACACGAGATGGCAAACGTCGTCCCACTCCGAGAGCGATTCCAACAGGCTGCAGGGGCCTTCTATCGCAAAACGGAAGAGTCGCAGAACCCACTCATCCGACAACTGGGTCACCGTGTCCATCGACTGGCCACCACCAGATGGCCAGACCTTTTGCGTGTGTGAATGTGTGTGTGAATGTGAGTGTGTAATTTTAAAAAAAAAAAAAAAAAAAAAAAAAAAAAAAAAAAAAAAAAAAACCGCTATGTAATACAATAGCAACCAAAAGATATATTTAATTTTTGCAGTCAACATAAGTCAATGTCTCGATTATGTCCATGTTTCTTTGTTTGTTACCATAAGTTTTAGTGAGGAGGTGAAGCAGCAATGCTAGTACTCCAAACATCTCCGAGGACTGTCAAGAAGAGGTCCTCGCCATTGAACTGCACACGGCGGCGGGTGCCACTGTGTGGGGAGACGCTGACTAGAGCGGAGCGCTTGCTACTGGTGTTGCTGCTGCCGTACGTTGGTTCGAGATGCCGCCCAAGACTAGCGGGAAGGCCGCCAAGAAGGCTGGCAAGGCGCAGAAGAACATTTCGAAGGGCGACAAGAAGAAGAAGCGCAAGAGGAAGGAGAGCTATGCCATCTACATCTACAAGGTGCTGAAGCAGGTGCACCCTGACACGGGCATCTCGTCGAAGGCGATGAGCATCATGAACAGCTTCGTGAACGACATTTTCGAGCGCATTGCGGCCGAGGCTTCTCGCCTGGCGCACTACAACAAGCGCTCGACCATCACGTCCCGCGAGATCCAGACCGCTGTGCGGCTGTTGCTGCCTGGCGAGCTGGCCAAGCACGCCGTGAGCGAGGGCACGAAGGCGGTGACCAAGTACACGAGCTCCAAGTAAGGAGGTGGCTCTGGAATGGAAGGAAGGATGGAGAAGGCTCCTCCGTTGCGAGAGCGGCAAAACGGCCCTTTTCAGGGCCACCAACTTGCCATTTGCGGGAAGGGCGGAATTGTTGTTGTTGTTGTTTGTGTGGACGGCTGTGATGTGATGTATGTGTGCATTGTGATTGTGGGTGGGGGGGGCGCGTCAAAGCGTGTTGCGGGGTACGGCCACGAGGTTGGTCGCCGTGGCGTGGAATGGTGGCACGCCTCGTTGGAGTGGTTTTGACCCATTGGTGTTGGTGTGTGTGTGTGTGTGTGTGTGTGTGTGTGTTACCTGTCTGCGAGGGGGGACAGTGCGATCGGCGACTTTTGTGTCACCGTAACGACGGCCGTTTGCGGGTTTGTTTTTTGCACATCATACATGGCGAGGGTGAAATGTGAAATGTTTTTGTTTGGTTTTTTTTTGTTTTTTTTTTGCCGCCCACTATTCCCTTTGCTGTACGCCGAGTTTGACAATGGTGCGACGTAACTGCAGCGTGGAGGTGTGTGAGTGACGTTGAAGTGAACGTGCCATTAAGACGCATTGTTGTTGTATTGTACTGTACGTGTACGGCGACACGCACGATGATGTACCATTCGACTCTGATTTTTGATAGCCGTGTTTGACTGATTGCGTACGACGCACGCACACCGATGTCGTCATTCAAGATGCACGCGTGTCCAGTGCAGTACAGTAAGCGCGACGCTAGACGACGACGACGGCGGCGGCGGTCGTTTGTTTGGCGAATGTCTGTACACGTGTTTGTCTGTGTCCATCCGGTATGTATTTGTTTGTTTGTTTGAAAGTGTTTTGTGTGTCGGTGACGTGGTCCGATCCGTCGCCCCCTGAGTAACTGTCGATCGGCGCGATAGACCGGCGTCACGCAACTGAACCGAAGTCGTGGGCACACCCGTCATACTGTTGTACACCGTCGCGCTGAGAACGGTAACGAAAGGTTGACTTTGATCGGTCGAATGTCTGGGCAGAACGTGAGGAATGAGGCAAGAGTGCAAGGAGGAAAGGACAGAGGGGGGGCAAAAGAGAGAGAGGAAGGGAAAAAGGGGAGAAACGCATTCGTAGAGCAACGGAACGTTCCCGTGTCGGAGGCGTATTGGAGCCGCACTGAAATGCGTTTAACGGCGGCGCGGCTGCAAGTGTCTGCCGTGGTGAACGTTACCTTTGACGGCTGCATTGGGCTTTGCCTTTGCTTTCGCTTTTCGCTTTCCCGGATGTACGTAACGTTTGTTGATATGGTTCTGAGGAAGAGTGTATGACAGTGCCGTGCCGTCCATGTTCGTGTGCCCTCCCATTGTGTGTATGCTATTGTCTGTGTACTTGAATGATGTATGTAGGTGTTAGTGGACATGTTTTACCAGTGGGGGGAAATGGATGTCACGGTGGAGATGACGCACCCTCCGTACAGAAAGGTGTCGAGAAAGTGAGTGTGTGTGTGTGTGTGTGTGTGTGTGTGTGTGTGTGTGTGTGTGTGTGTGTGTGTGTGCGCGTCCGTGAATTGGCAGTGTTTGGAGGTGGGCGTGCCCTGCATGTGGCCCGGAAGGCTGTTCGTTTGGCGGTAGTGTTGTGTGGACAGGGGAGGGGCATGCGTAACGCTGCTGGCATGGCATTTTGGGAGATGGGAGGGGGCAAACGAGGAAACGAGGAGCGGCGGCCAAAGACGGGACGGGGAGGGGCGCGGTGTGGGTGGCTTGCGCCTGTGCTCGGCGTTGTGGTTTGTGCAAAAGAGGAGGAGAAAAACAATGAGTTGCCAGGGAGGGGAGCGGTGTTGTGTTGTGGTTGTCGTGGTGTAGCCGCAGACGCGGCTGTCAGTGAACGTGGCGAGACGGACGGATGCGCGGAGGGGCGGGGGCGGCGCATTTCGCCGGTGCCGTGCCGTGCCATGCCTGAAAGCCGCGTGGTCGCTGTGTTGTTGGTGGCGTGGGGGCGAGGAGAGTACCGTACGGGTGTGCTTGTGCGCCGGAAATGGCACACTGCGCCTGCCCGTCTTGGAGGCTGATGGCTGTGGTGTGGAAATGGGGCGCGGTGATGTTGAAGCAGTTGAAGAACAGAAAAGAAACCAAGAAGAAAACGGAAGGCGTGATGCGGCGGTGGTGGTGAGAGCGGGAAAAACAAAACAAAACAAAAGAACGAAAAAAAAACAACAAGAAACAAAAAAGAAAACAAAAAGTCTATCAATATTAAAATGTAAATGGAAATGGAAATGGACCCAGGTATAACCTCCCTGCACAAATAGCAGAGAGTCCGATGGTAATAAAAATGTGCCAGAATGTTAACGTCCCTACAAAACAAACCCAACGATAATATTAATGAAAGAATGAACCGTATGTAACATTGCAACAGACACAATGAAACCTGATAAATTGTATAAGGGCAGCAGCGTTGACCTTTGGCCCTGTATTCAGAATAAAAAGAGCCAAAGATCGTTACCCCAATGAAAAAAAAAGACACTGAAACACGTATGTAACATAGCAGCGATGGCGAGACATTGTAGCATCTGTGACCAGAGAGTTTGCGCTGGACTGCGCGAGTGTTGCGAGCGGTTCTCAGTCAGTCAGTCAGTCAGTCAGTCAGTCAGTGAGTCGTTGCGAGTCTGTAGCTCTGTGTAGTTGAGGGCTGTACTCTGTCAGTAGTCGTCGCGTGCAGTACGCTAATAGTCGTCATGCAGAGCGGTCGGTCAGTAGTAGGAGCCGAGTGCGGTTGTGTGATGTAGGCGGTCGGCAACACTGGTCAAGATGGTGAATAAGGTATACTGCTGTTAATTAATATAATCATTAGATAGTGAAAAATTTCATTTATTGTAATTATTCTCCAACAAGTTCCCCAATAATAATGTTTATTTCAAAAGCATTTTTCAAACATTTAATGTTTTATTGAACTAAAGAGTTCGTTGCACTTCACATTTCATTCCACTTCTTTGAAGAAAAATTTCACTAAAATCACAAAAAAAGAGAATATTATTATTTGCAATGCAGTTCCTCCAAGCGCTGCGCAACAACAAGAGCAGAAATGTGACATCCATTTATTCGGAGGTAAGACTTTAATTCTGATTGTTTTGCACAGGGCCAAAGACCGATATTTCGGTTTAATTGAAGTTTCTTGTCACTGAACGGACTTTAAATGTTGTGAAGAATTTATATTTGAGTCAGATTGCGAATTTCACATTTTTGTTGCCATTTTCAATACCTCTCATTGTGGGCGAGGTTACAATTAGCGCAATGTCCATTAGCATCCGAAAATAACATTGTCCATTATTTGAAAGTTTGCGGGGAGGTTACAACACACACAAAAAAAACAAAAAAAAAAAAAAAATTGCATTTATATCCGCTCCTCAATTGTAGATACCCCTTACACAGCTGTGTGCAATGAATGAGTGCTGGCTGGTAATTAATTGCACTCCTTGGAGGGAAATGCCATAGGAAGTGGTCTTTAAAAAGTGAATGTTTTTCGTTAAAAGACAAAAGGTACTTTAGAAAAAAGTAATAGTGGGGCGTTTGTTGTTGAACAAAGTAAGTACAATGAACATACGTTATCAGATTTGCGCAATGCAGCTTCACACTACCTTTTGATTATAACACAATATACTATACATCGTCCCGAACCGTGACCAGAGTCGCGAGACGAGCAGAGCACGCCGCCGACGCCCGCTCAGTACAACCGTCCACCCGCTACTACTGTCGACCGACTACTACCTCTCCCGACTCGCGCTACAATATATATAACAACTGTTCCCGGCGACCCGGTGCGTGCCACTACTGTCGTCTGGCGCGGTCCAAGCGCCGACTAGCAACGATAAATAACTCTCTGGTCAGACAGAGATGCTGTCATGCCTCGCCATCGCTCTGGTAATGGAACACGCAGTGGCGGAGCCAAAGACTGTGTTGTCGAGGTCGAGTGCGAGCGGGAAGAGAGGCAGCGTCGGCACGGAGATGCAAGCGAGCGCGAGACGCACGGGTGCTGCGGCGTGGCGCGTTTGCGGTCGGCGCCTTTGGTGGCAACGGCCGGGACAAGCAGCGGTGTATGGTGTGGTGCGGGGCGGACAGGGGCGGCGGTGGACGGGGAGGAGGAGGCGGCGCGACGACGGCATGGGGGCGAAAACGGGTTCGGGGGACGGCGGATGTTGAGAGGCGTCACGCGCGGACAGGACACAGACACAGACACAGAGACACACAGATTGGAAAGGGAGGGTGCGCGGTAGTAGTTGGGAATGTGCGTACCGTGCGGGATGGGAGTGGGCGAGGAACACGGTCGTGGCCCCCTGTTTTGGGTGCGTGTGATGACGTCGGTGTGTTGTGGGAAGGGAAGGTGCTGTGGCGGCGGCGCGTAATGGGCGTAGGCCGAAAAGAGAAAGGAACGTGGGCAGTGTGTTGGCAAGCGTCGGTTCGACTGCGACGTTGATGGGCAGGGCAGGGCAAGGTTAATGGTGGTAGGAGTAGGCGTGTGGGCGCAAAAAAATCTGCCGCTGCAGGCGGTGCCGTAACCGCCATGGCGGGAAGGAGAGAGGGCCAAAGAAAGAAAGAAAGAAAGACAGAAGGAAAAAAAAAAAAAGGAGGGGGGGGGCGAAAGTGGAGAGGCGGTGGTGTGAGAAGGGCGGGGGCGGAAGGAAGGCAGGAAGGACAAGAGGCGAGGCGACGGCTTGCTTTGTGTATCGGTCGGTCTCTGGCTATGCTTCGTTTTCTGCAGCAGGGTCGGTGCGCGGCGTGGCTCGCGGCAGTGGGAACGCCTGGCGGCTGGACGGCCAGCAATGCGGTTGGATGGGCGGCCACAGCACCGCACCTGTGCCCGAGGAGGAGACGCTGGCGGCGGGCCCTGAGGTGAGGCCGGCTCGGCTGGGGCTGTGGATGTGGATGTGTAGGTGTGCGCCGCTGCTGCAACAACGAGTAAAACGCGAGAAGAAGGGATGGCGGTAGAGAGGAGAGGAAAAAAAAAAAAAAAAATAAAAGGTCGTGTTGTGTTGATGCGCAGGCAGACGCGTACAGAGAGACGAGCCCGGTCTGCAGCAGGGTGTGGCCGTGCCGAGTGCAGAGCAGCGGCGGCTCGGTTCGGTTCGGCCCGGCCCGGCGGGCCGCGCTGTTGTCGCGGACGTGAGCGCCCCCTGGCGGGTGGCCGGAGGCGGCGCGGCGTGTTGGACGTGTGGCTGGTGGCAGTGCACAATTTGCGAGTGGCTGGCGGTGTGGTGTGGCGGTTGGCGCGTCGGGTGGCGGAGAGGTATGTGTTGCGGGCGCCCTTTGCTGCGCTGCGTCGTTGCGTGTGCCGTACAGGGCGGGCGCTTGTCGACTGTGTGGGCGGTGTGGCGAATTGGCGTGAAACGGCTGCCGAGAGGTGTGTGGTAGCGAGCCGGTCGGTGTCAGTGCGAAGGGGAATGTGCGTGCGTTTGGCGGTTTCGGTGTGCTTTTTGCGGCGTGAGAGTGGGAATTAGTGGGGCCGGCTGTTGTGTTGGTTCCTTGTGTCTTGTGTCGCGTAGCTTGATGGCAACGTGGAAGGACGCCGGTTTCGTTTCGAGCCTTGCGTGTGGTTGTCGACGTTGACTGGTTGGCGTGTGCCGATGCACGTGCATGTGTGGGTCGCGAGTGCGTGTTTGGCTGGCTGTGTGTGTGTGTGTGTGTGTGTTTTGGGGGGGAAGGGGGAGGCGGTGGTGAAAGTGCAGTCGTTGCCACGGGCGTCGTCGGGTGGGGCTGGGGCTGTGCGCCGTGGCGGAAAGGTGGTAGGTTGCGGGAAGCGAGCCCGTCGTTGACGGTGTCGCGTGAGGTGTGAATCGAGTGGGGCGCGGGGCGCGAGACAGGAGCAGCGTGCCGCTGCGTCGTGGTCGTCAGCAGAGGCTGTGCGTGTGCTTGTCCTTTTTGTGGGCGGTTCGTGCGAGGCGTTTTTGTTTTGTGTTGCCCTAGTTGTTAGTTTATTTTGTTTGTGTTTGTTATTTGTGAGACGACGACTGGTTGGTGGCGTGCGCGCGAAGTGGCGGTGTGCGCTTCCCGTGTCGTTTGTGTTGTTTTGTTTTTGTGTGTGTTTTTTTTTTTTTTTTTTTGCACTGGGCCCCGGGGGGTGGGTGGGTGCGTGTGTGTCGATTGCCAGCTGGCGAAAGGTGCGCCATCGGCGGGGTGGGTCGCCGGCACAAGTAGAGGCGGCGGCGTTGTTGCTGTTGTTGTGTGGTGTTTGTTTTGTTCGGCTGTGTCGGCGAGCTGTGTTGCGGTGCGTGTGAATGGTGCTGGCGTTGGGGCTGCGACTGCGACGGCGGCGAGCCGCGGGCGCGCATGATAGTGATGTTGTGAACAGCGGCTGTGTACGGTAGTGGTGTTGTTGTAGCACGACGTGCATCCGGGCCGGCGCGGAAAGCGCAGTTGCGGGCGGTTGCCCTTCGGTGCCAGCCATGTCGCGTGAGCGGCGGGTTGCTCTGGTGTCGACACGTGGTGCTCTGGGTTGTTGTGTGGTGCCCTTTGGCCGGTGGGGGTGGTTCGCGTGTGTCTCGTTCGCGCTCGGTATCTGGTCGTGGTCGTGCTGCTCCCCCGTCTGTCGGCGGTTTTCGACGTCGTCTGTACGTTTTTGTTCGTTTGCGGCGTGCCTGCCGACGTCGTCCCGTCGCGACCTTTCAACCGAAAGTGTGGCGCCCGAAGGTGAACGAACGTAACCCTGACCTCGGCGCTTTACGCTGAGCCGAGCGAACCGAACCTAACCTGTGGTGTGGCGAGGTGAGCTCAGCCTGTGAGCCCCTAACGTCTACGTACGGTAAGCTGTCCGGCTCACGCCTCACGTTTGAACGCTTTTTTAACCTACGTTTGACGCTTCTTAAACCTAGCACTGACCCCTTAACCTAACGTGTAACCTAACCTAACCTAACCTAACCTAACCTAGCCTCTGACGCCTGACGTGTTTGAATGCTTAACCTAAGTTTGACGCTTAACCTAACCCAAGTCCCCTTAACCTAACCCACGTCCACCTAACCTAACCTAGACGTGTAAACGTAATGTGTAACGCGTAACGTGTAAGGTCGGCTGGCGTGTGTGCTGACGGCAGATTGGGTTGGTCTGTCGATTCGGATTGCGGTTTGCCTCGGTCGAGGGGTTGGGTCGGAAGCGGCGAGGGGCGGCGGCGCCTGTTGCGCAGGCGGCGGCGCCTGTTGCGGCGGGCAATTGTTGAGAAACGGCTGTGAATGTTGGCGGGCGAGAGGAGGAGGACGGCGCGCGATGTGGCCCGACGGCTGCGGGCCGATCGGGAAACGGCGGGAGGGCGACGGAAGGCGATGGGGCGGCGGAGGCGCGTTTGCACGGCCGTCATCGCCGCACGCCTCGGCTTGTGTGGCTGTGGCGCCGGCCGCGCTGGCCGGGCTGCCGCGGCGACGGTGTGGGAGTTTTGCCGAAGGTTTGGCCATTGTGGCGGGTCGTCGGCTGGGGCTGTGGGGGCGGCATTTGGGCGGGGGCGGCGATTCTCGGCGGGCCGACCCAGGCTGTAGCGCGCGGTAGCTGCAGTTTGGCCGTGGTTTGCGGCGCTGCCGTGGCGACTGGTTGGCGACTGTGGTGTGGCTGTGTGTAGCCCCATCCTCGGTGGTTTGAAAGGCGCGGGCGGTTGTGGCGCAGGTTTGGGGCTGCTCCGCACAGGCTGTCGGACGTTGGGCGGTAGCAAGCGCGGGAGGCGCGGCGCGGCGGCGCGCAGAGTGGCGGCCGCTCTCTCGGCCGTCCGCGCCCGCCCGCGACACTGGCTGGGCCCTTGTGATTCTCTGCAAGGAAGGGTTGGAGTCCCTTAGCGATCGTAGTGTGTGTAGAAGCCTTGTGCGACTCGCCGCTATCGAGAGCTAGAAAACTCTGCGATTCACTTGCTTCTTAGCGAGTACTAAGCAATTTTGTCGTGTTACAGGACCGACATAGAGCAGGCGAGATAGTGCGGACTAGCCGCACTTGTAGGATGAATAGAATAGGGGACGACGAGGAGCCAGGGCCCCACCCGCGGGTGGCAAGCCGCGTTCCTCTAGGCCAGAACAGACGCACAGGGCTGAGATAGAACTCGCGAGCAGGACCACCCAGGGCGCACGACAGCGACACCCCACCCCACCGGCCCCCACGCCTGAAGACTTATGCACTGCGATGATTCAAGAAAAGCTCGAACAACTCCGCCGCGACCGCGACGCACGAGCAACCGAACTCGCAAAACGGCGGGACCAAGACGGCCCAACCACCAGTGACAACTCATCTTCTGACGACTGCCGAACGAAGACTCAAATTCCGACTGAACAACACCATGCCATGGACCATCATGAAGAATCCAGCGACTCTGACGCACCATTCCAGGAAGTCAGACGCCGCCGGAAAGGCACTAAACGCAGGAAAGCTGAAGAAAACACCCGCATGCAAACAGAATCGCGAGCTGTACCCACCACCAACTACTACGCACCACTACAGAAACAGGACGAACCAACGGCAGACCAACACCAGCTCCAGCCCAACGACACAACTTCTCAGCACACTCCAGCTCCACCGCCGCCGAAACCGAGAATACCACCAGTCACAATAAACTACACTGGAAAATACCTGGAACTAAACGCCCAACTAAAACAGAAGATCAGCGGACCACTAAAGGCGATCTACAAAAATAATCAGATCAAATACCACTTCGAAACGCTGGCAGACCAACGAACTGCACTGGACTACCTTCACTCCATTAACATGCCATACTTCACCCACCAACCAGCTGAAGACAGAGGACTCCAAGTGGTCCTCAAGAATATACCAGAGGAAATTACCGAAGACGAACTCGCCGCCGAACTTCGCCACATGCAATTTACGGTCACGAACGTACACCAATTCAAGAAAAGAGACTTGACCTCCAAGAAATTGATTCCACAGTCGGCTTACTGTGTATCTCTGCCACATGGACAAAAAAGTCGCACCATCTACGACATACAATATCTCTTTCACACTAGAGTAAAGGTGGAAGACTACAAACCGCTAGATGGGCCTGCCCAGTGCAAGAAATGCCTCAAATTCAACCACACTGGCCGGTACTGTCAGATGCCGGTCAGATGTGTACGCTGCGGCGGCCACCACCACGCAAAGGACTGCACCAAGCCAAGAACAGAACCACCCATCTGCGCAAACTGTCGCCAAGAAGGCCACCCTGGGACTTGGCGTGGTTGCCCTGAATTCCAGAAGGCGATACATGCCTACCAACTGCGACCTACACCATCCAAGGAGCCACAACAACCACCACAGCCGTCGTTTGCGGCGACACCGAATGACTTCCCATCTCTCCGAACACCCTGGAAGGCAGCATCGTCATTATTTCAAACACCATCTGAGCAACAACCAACTCGCCAGAAAAACACGGCGCGCCAACGACTGCACGATCTTCGTCAACAACAACAGCAGCAACGATCCATGGACAACACTCTCGGACTGTCCGATATCATCGCCGCGATATCTAACATGGGCCCAATAATCGACTTTCTAAAAACCAAAAACGTCTTCGCCATCATAGCAGACACAGCTCGTAAATTCAACAACGCACCGGATATGTCATCTAAACTACTCACTCTACTGGAAGGAATCATGGCCTTTTTCACAGACTAACATGGACCAAGAGAGGCATCACCATAGAAACCTTACATTCTGCTTCTTCAACGCCAACGGCGTCGCGCCGAAAAAAGTAGAACTCACAGACTTCGTTGAACATCACAAAATTGACGTGCTCCTATTGTCAGAAACGCATCTACGACCAACCCAAACCTTCAACATTCGCAACATGGTGGGATACCGCACTGACCGCCAAAATCGACGAGGTGGAGGTACAGCAATCTATCTACGATCTTCCCTCACTCACTCCCTCGAAACCTTGCCTGACATGACGAGTCTTGAAGCCACAGCAGTCACGATCACCACCACACACGGGAAGCTCACGTTCGTCGCAGCCTACTTGAGCCCTGGCGCGGACTTCACGGACGAAGACTTCATCTCCATTTTCGACAGATACGATAGAGTCCTCCTCTGTGGGGATCTAAATGCAAAACACGTAGCCTGGAACTCGCGGCAGACAAACGCCAAAGGCACCCGTCTCTACGACCTTGAAACTCGACTCCAAGCTTTCACCCAAGGACCTGAAGAACCAACCTACCTGCCTACTATTACACGCCACCAGCCAGACGTCCTAGACGTGGCCATAATCAAAAATGTAAATCCCGACCTGTCACTCAAAACGGTCAATGACTTGACTTCTGACCACCAACCTGTTCTCGGAACACTGTCTGGAGCTCTTCCAATTTTGCCACCGAAAACAAAAGTCTCCACAGATTGGTTATCCTTCGAAAGGTGGCTAAACAACAACGTGCGCCCCACGGAGCCATTAGCAACTCCGGAGCAACTCGACGACGCCATAACTCGTCTGACCTCGAAAATCAAGAAGGCCGCCCACCAGGCCTCCACGAAGTTACTCTTCTCGACTCCATACCGCGAACCACTCCCGCCAGCACTGCAAGATTTGAAATACTTGAAAAATCGAGCCCGTAAAAAATGGCAACAAACTCGCCACCCAGCATATAGACGCGAAATGCACCAACTATCCAGAGAACTGACGTGGCGTTGCAAGGAATGGCGCGCCGAACTGTGGGAGGACCGAATGGCACAAATTCAACACCTATCGCGTGATGAATGGGCACTCATCCGTAATATCAAGAAACCCAGGACACCAAAAACGGCGCTCACGGATGGCACCAACCTCGTATTTGACAACCTTCAAAAGGCAGAACTCTTTGCGGAAACTTACGAAACGCAATCACGACTAAATTTTGCTGACTTTAACAACGACGACGAAGAGGACGCACGCACTCGGGCAGAGGCACACCACATAAGACAACACCCCAGCGGAGACCGGCCAGAACTGACGTCTCCAGGAGAAATTCGCCGCATACTCAGGAAATTACACTCCACATCTGCCCCCGGACCTGACGGAATTTCGAACGACCATCTGAAGCATCTCCCACGGAAACCACTAGTGCTATTAACGAGAATACTCAACGAATGCCTGCTGAAGGAACATTTCCCACCACAATGGAAACTGGCCAAGATCATACCCATCCCGAAACCGGGTAAGGACCCACTTCAGCCTGCGCACCACCGACCAATCAGTCTCCTTTCCACGATGGGCAAAACGTTCGAACGTGTCATCTTGGCCCGCATCAAGCCGCCCCTCTTGGAAAATGACGTCATTCGACCAGACCAATTTGCCTTTCAACCCAAACTTTCCGCCGAAATCCAGCTGCTCCGGATCTCGGAACACCTCACAAACCAAATTAATCTAAACCACTACACAGCAGCCATTTTCCTGGATGTTCAACAAGCATTTGACAAGGTGTGGCGAGAGAAGCTCATAAGTAAACTCCGGAACACCACCGACATCCCCAACTGTTACATCAAGATTATCGACAGCTTCCTGACCGACCGCCGTTTTTACGTCCAACAGGCCGACCAACACTCAGACACCAAACACCTCTCCGACGGTATACCGCAAGGATCGGTACTCTCTCCCATCCTGTTCACCATCTACGTAAATGACATGCCCAAACTGCCGAACATCATGCTAGCACAGTTCGCCGATGATACGGCTCTCCTTACCAGCAGCCGTTCATTAGATACAGCCATCACCCGCTTACAACACCAGATCGATATCCTCCTTTTGTGGGCAACTGATAATAAAATCACTATCAACGCACTCAAGACAAAGGCCATACTTTTCACTCGACGGAGACCGATTCTTCACCGCCGCCTCCAGATCAATGACCACGCCATCGAATGGTCCACCACGACGAAATATTTAGGGGTCACCCTGGACCATAAACTCACATTCTCAGCCCACATCAACGACAAAAGCCTCAAAATCATTCGCGCCATCCATGGACTATACCCCTTCTTAGCAAGCACTGACCTAAACGTAGCTACGAAGCTACGCATCTACCGCGCAACAATACTCCCGATGATGCTATATGGCTGCGCTACGTGGGGAATCACATCCACCACCAACATCCGCAAACTACAACGACTACAAAACCGGTGTCTAAGAATCATTCTCAAAGCGCCCAGGTGGTCCCGAATTATATCTTTACATGATGAACTGCAAGTCTCAACAATAGATCAAGTAATCCAACTACACGTCCAGCGTCTCATCAACAAAATAGACGACTTAAGGGTATCAACGAGACAACTCGAAGGAATCGCAACCACCCAACCTGAACCATGGCATAAAGTCAAGGTCCCCAGGGCCCTCACAACACAATGAAAAGTGAAGCAAAGGTATGTAGGGCAAAAAGGACCCCTGTGAGCCCAAAGTCCTACAAAAGATAACAATAAAGATGTACAAACCTACCTCTCACCCTTGGAAGTCCAGCCGCCAAAGGCGGTAGCACTTCGGCAACGACACCACACAGGAAAAAAAAAAAAAAAAAAAAAAAAAAAAAAAAAAAAAAAAAAAAAAAAAAAAAAGTGATTCTCTGCTCTGCTGTGCTGTGCTTGCGTGCCTGCCGTCCCGCTCGCTCTCGCTCTCGCTCTCGCTGTGTGTTACGCGCGTCGTCGAAATGGCAGATCAGGCGGCTACGAACGAGACTGCTGCGGCACCCGCCGCCACCGGCACTACGAAGAAGGCCAAGTCTGCGTCGTCTGCGAAGAAGCCGCGCGCCAAGCCTGCGCACCCGCGCACCTCTGAGATGGTGACGGCCGCCATCAAGAGTCTGAAGGAGCGCGGCGGGTCGTCGCTGCAGGCGATCAAGAAGTACATAGCCGCGCACTACAAGCTGGACGCGGAGAAGCTGGCGCCGTTTATCAAGAAGTACCTCAAGTCGGCCGTCGTGGCGGGCGAGCTGGTGCAGACGAAGGGGAAGGGCGCGTCCGGCTCGTTCAAGCTTGCCGGCGCCGGCGGCGGGGGGGCGGCCGAGGGCGGCAAGGCTCGTGCTGGCGGTGCCAAGAAGAAGCGCGCCGCTCCGGCCAGCAAGGAGAAGAAGGGCGCCCGTGCGGCCGGCGCAAAGAAGGCTGGTGGCGTGAAGGCGGCGACCGGTCGGAAGGCGGGCGCCGCCAAGAAGGCGTCTGCGGCGTCGGCCGCTCCCGCGGGTGCGAAGAAGGCGGCTGCGGCCAAGCCGGCCAAGGCCAAGTCGCCGTCGAAGGCGAAGAAGGCCGCCAAGGTTCCGACGAAGAAGCCGAAGGCGCCGCGCCCGAAGAAGGCGACGACGCCGTCTAAGGCGAAGGCTTCGCCCAAGAAGAAGAAGTAGAAAGAGATGGGAAAGGAAGGGTTTGGCGCTTGACTCCGTCGTCCCCACCCCCCGTCGTCGTCTAGTGGCGCGCAAGAGACGCGCGGCCCAAAACGGCCCTTCTCAGGGCCATCAAAGCACGTCGGGGAAGGTTTTGATTGTCGTGTTGCGTTTGGTGTGGGGTGTCTGTCTGGCGTTTCTGTATGCCCGTGGGGATGCTGTTTGCGTGCCGTGGTGGTTGGATTGCGGGGGTCGGTGGCGGGTGTGGGCGGCGGTAGCGGTAAGCGGTGTTGTTGTTGTTGTTGTTGTTGTTGTTGTTGTCGTGGTTGATTGTCGCCGTGTTTGTGGCGGCGGCCGACGGTTGGTTTTCTGTCACGTTGTTTTGTTTGAATACGTTGGTTGGCTTGCCTGCGTTCGTTCTTCTCGGATGTCTGTCTTGTCGAGTCGTGTCTGGTCTTTGTTTTGTTCCTTTGTGTGTGTGTGTGTTATGTTTTGCAAGGGGGGGCACGTTGAGATGTGGGAAGGAGTCGGCGGGGGATTTCGGTGGCGTGTAGAGCGAGCGAGCGCGCCTGCCTGGCCGTTGGCCGTCGGAGTGGAGTGCGGGTTTTTTTTGATTTCGAAAAACGAAAGCGGCGGCCGGCCAGCCACCCGTGCGGTGTGACGTCGGCCGTTGGGTATTGTGCGCTTTGAGCGCCGGGGAGGGATGATGTGTGATTGTTGCGCGCTGCTAGCAGGCAGGCAGAGTGAGCGGGTGTGGCGGACGGACGGGAAGTGGTGGTTTTTGTTTTTTTTGGGGTTGCGGGGCGAGAGGCAGGCGACCGACAAAGTTTGCTCGCGACGGAGAGATGTTAGTGGCCCTGAAAAGGGCCGTTTTTGTTTGTGCGGTGCGGTGCCGCGGCGCGGTTTAGGCGCGCTCGCCGCGGATGCGGCGAGCGAGCTGGATGTCCTTGGGCATGATGGTGACGCGCTTGGCGTGGATTGCGCACAGGTTGGTGTCTTCGAAGAGGCCGACGAGGTAGGCCTCGCTGGCCTCCTGCAGGGCCATGACTGCGGAGCTCTGGAAGCGCAGGTCGGTCTTGAAGTCCTGGGCGATCTCGCGCACTAGGCGCTGGAATGGCAGCTTGCGGATGAGCAGCTCTGTGCTCTTCTGGTAGCGCCTGATTTCTCGCAGGGCGACGGTGCCCGGCCTGTAGCGGTGGGGCTTCTTGACGCCTCCGGTGGCGGGCGCGCTCTTCCTCGCCGCCTTGGTGGCGAGCTGTTTGCGCGGCGCCTTTCCGCCGGTGGACTTGCGGGCCGTTTGCTTTGTGCGGG
>NW_026047975.1:290000-297500 GCF_023864345.2 Schistocerca serialis cubense
GAGGAATGAGGCAAGAGTGCAAGGAGGAAAGGACAGAGGGGGGGCAAAAGAGAGAGAGGAAGGGAAAAAGGGGAGAAACGCATTCGTAGAGCAACGGAACGTTCCCGTGTCGGAGGCGTATTGGAGCCGCACTGAAATGCGTTTAACGGCGGCGCGGCTGCAAGTGTCTGCCGTGGTGAACGTTACCTTTGACGGCTGCATTGGGCTTTGCCTTTGCTTTCGCTTTTCGCTTTCCCGGATGTACGTAACGTTTGTTGATATGGTTCTGAGGAAGAGTGTATGACAGTGCCGTGCCGTCCATGTTCGTGTGCCCTCCCATTGTGTGTATGCTATTGTCTGTGTACTTGAATGATGTATGTAGGTGTTAGTGGACATGTTTTACCAGTGGGGGGAAATGGATGTCACGGTGGAGATGACGCACCCTCCGTACAGAAAGGTGTCGAGAAAGTGAGTGTGTGTGTGTGTGTGTGTGTGTGTGTGTGTGTGTGTGTGTGTGTGTGTGTGTGTGTGTGTGCGCGTCCGTGAATTGGCAGTGTTTGGAGGTGGGCGTGCCCTGCATGTGGCCCGGAAGGCTGTTCGTTTGGCGGTAGTGTTGTGTGGACAGGGGAGGGGCATGCGTAACGCTGCTGGCATGGCATTTCGGGAGATGGGAGGGGGCAAACGAGGAAACGAGGAGCGGCGGCCAAAGACGGGACGGGGAGGGGCGCGGTGTGGGTGGCTTGCGCCTGTGCTCGGCGTTGTGGTTTGTGCAAAAGAGGAGGAGAAAAACAATGAGTTGCCAGGGAGGGGAGCGGTGTTGTGTTGTGGTTGTCGTGGTGTAGCCGCAGACGCGGCTGTCAGTGAACGTGGCGAGACGGACGGATGCGCGGAGGGGCGGGGGCGGCGCATTTCGCCGGTGCCGTGCCGTGCCATGCCTGAAAGCCGCGTGGTCGCTGTGTTGTTGGTGGCGTGGGGGCGAGGAGAGTACCGTACGGGTGTGCTTGTGCGCCGGAAATGGCACACTGCGCCTGCCCGTCTTGGAGGCTGATGGCTGTGGTGTGGAAATGGGGCGCGGTGATGTTGAAGCAGTTGAAGAACAGAAAAGAAACCAAGAAGAAAACGGAAGGCGTGATGCGGCGGTGGTGGTGAGAGCGGGAAAAACAAAACAAAACAAAAGAACGAAAAAAAAACAACAAGAAACAAAAAAGAAAACAAAAAGTCTATCAATATTAAAATGTAAATGGAAATGGAAATGGACCCAGGTATAACCTCCCTGCACAAATAGCAGAGAGTCCGATGGTAATAAAAATGTGCCAGAATGTTAACGTCCCTACAAAACAAACCCAACGATAATATTAATGAAAGAATGAACCGTATGTAACATTGCAACAGACACAATGAAACCTGATAAATTGTATAAGGGCAGCAGCGTTGACCTTTGGCCCTGTATTCAGAATAAAAAGAGCCAAAGATCGTTACCCCAATGAAAAAAAAAGACACTGAAACACGTATGTAACATAGCAGCGATGGCGAGACATTGTAGCATCTGTGACCAGAGAGTTTGCGCTGGACTGCGCGAGTGTTGCGAGCGGTTCTCAGTCAGTCAGTCAGTCAGTCAGTCAGTCAGTGAGTCGTTGCGAGTCTGTAGCTCTGTGTAGTTGAGGGCTGTACTCTGTCAGTAGTCGTCGCGTGCAGTACGCTAATAGTCGTCATGCAGAGCGGTCGGTCAGTAGTAGGAGCCGAGTGCGGTTGTGTGATGTAGGCGGTCGGCAACACTGGTCAAGATGGTGAATAAGGTATACTGCTGTTAATTAATATAATCATTAGATAGTGAAAAATTTCATTTATTGTAATTATTCTCCAACAAGTTCCCCAATAATAATGTTTATTTCAAAAGCATTTTTCAAACATTTAATGTTTTATTGAACTAAAGAGTTCGTTGCACTTCACATTTCATTCCACTTCTTTGAAGAAAAATTTCACTAAAATCACAAAAAAAGAGAATATTATTATTTGCAATGCAGTTCCTCCAAGCGCTGCGCAACAACAAGAGCAGAAATGTGACATCCATTTATTCGGAGGTAAGACTTTAATTCTGATTGTTTTGCACAGGGCCAAAGACCGATATTTCGGTTTAATTGAAGTTTCTTGTCACTGAACGGACTTTAAATGTTGTGAAGAATTTATATTTGAGTCAGATTGCGAATTTCACATTTTTGTTGCCATTTTCAATACCTCTCATTGTGGGCGAGGTTACAATTAGCGCAATGTCCATTAGCATCCGAAAATAACATTGTCCATTATTTGAAAGTTTGCGGGGAGGTTACAACACACACAAAAAAAACAAAAAAAAAAAAAAATTGCATTTATATCCGCTCCTCAATTGTAGATACCCCTTACACAGCTGTGTGCAATGAATGAGTGCTGGCTGGTAATTAATTGCACTCCTTGGAGGGAAATGCCATAGGAAGTGGTCTTTAAAAAGTGAATGTTTTTCGTTAAAAGACAAAAGGTACTTTAGAAAAAAGTAATAGTGGGGCGTTTGTTGTTGAACAAAGTAAGTACAATGAACATACGTTATCAGATTTGCGCAATGCAGCTTCACACTACCTTTTGATTATAACACAATATACTATACATCGTCCCGAACCGTGACCAGAGTCGCGAGACGAGCAGAGCACGCCGCCGACGCCCGCTCAGTACAACCGTCCACCCGCTACTACTGTCGACCGACTACTACCTCTCCCGACTCGCGCTACAATATATATAACAACTGTTCCCGGCGACCCGGTGCGTGCCACTACTGTCGTCTGGCGCGGTCCAAGCGCCGACTAGCAACGATAAATAACTCTCTGGTCAGACAGAGATGCTGTCATGCCTCGCCATCGCTCTGGTAATGGAACACGCAGTGGCGGAGCCAAAGACTGTGTTGTCGAGGTCGAGTGCGAGCGGGAAGAGAGGCAGCGTCGGCACGGAGATGCAAGCGAGCGCGAGACGCACGGGTGCTGCGGCGTGGCGCGTTTGCGGTCGGCGCCTTTGGTGGCAACGGCCGGGACAAGCAGCGGTGTATGGTGTGGTGCGGGGCGGACAGGGGCGGCGGTGGACGGGGAGGAGGAGGCGGCGCGACGACGGCATGGGGGCGAAAACGGGTTCGGGGGACGGCGGATGTTGAGAGGCGTCACGCGCGGACAGGACACAGACACAGACACAGAGACACACAGATTGGAAAGGGAGGGTGCGCGGTAGTAGTTGGGAATGTGCGTACCGTGCGGGATGGGAGTGGGCGAGGAACACGGTCGTGGCCCCCTGTTTTGGGTGCGTGTGATGACGTCGGTGTGTTGTGGGAAGGGAAGGTGCTGTGGCGGCGGCGCGTAATGGGCGTAGGCCGAAAAGAGAAAGGAACGTGGGCAGTGTGTTGGCAAGCGTCGGTTCGACTGCGACGTTGATGGGCAGGGCAGGGCAAGGTTAATGGTGGTAGGAGTAGGCGTGTGGGCGCAAAAAAATCTGCCGCTGCAGGCGGTGCCGTAACCGCCATGGCGGGAAGGAGAGAGGGCCAAAGAAAGAAAGAAAGAAAGACAGAAGGAAAAAAAAAAAAAGGAGGGGGGGGGCGAAAGTGGAGAGGCGGTGGTGTGAGAAGGGCGGGGGCGGAAGGAAGGCAGGAAGGACAAGAGGCGAGGCGACGGCTTGCTATGTGTATCGGTCGGTCTCTGGCTATGCTTCGTTTTCTGCAGCAGGGTCGGTGCGCGGCGTGGCTCGCGGCAGTGGGAACGCCTGGCGGCTGGACGGCCAGCAATGCGGTTGGATGGGCGGCCACAGCACCGCACCTGTGCCCGAGGAGGAGACGCTGGCGGCGGGCCCTGAGGTGAGGCCGGCTCGGCTGGGGCTGTGGATGTGGATGTGTAGGTGTGCGCCGCTGCTGCAACAACGAGTAAAACGCGAGAAGAAGGGATGGCGGTAGAGAGGAGAGGAAAAAAAAAAAAAAAAATAAAAGGTCGTGTTGTGTTGATGCGCAGGCAGACGCGTACAGAGAGACGAGCCCGGTCTGCAGCAGGGTGTGGCCGTGCCGAGTGCAGAGCAGCGGCGGCTCGGTTCGGTTCGGCCCGGCCCGGCGGGCCGCGCTGTTGTCGCGGACGTGAGCGCCCCCTGGCGGGTGGCCGGAGGCGGCGCGGCGTGTTGGACGTGTGGCTGGTGGCAGTGCACAATTTGCGAGTGGCTGGCGGTGTGGTGTGGCGGTTGGCGCGTCGGGCGGCGGAGAGGTATGTGTTGCGGGCGCCCTTTGCTGCGCTGCGTCGTTGCGTGTGCCGTACAGGGCGGGCGCTTGTCGACTGTGTGGGCGGTGTGGCGAATTGGCGTGAAACGGCTGCCGAGAGGTGTGTGGTAGCGAGCCGGTCGGTGTCAGTGCGAAGGGGAATGTGCGTGCGTTTGGCGGTTTCGGTGTGCTTTTTGCGGCGTGAGAGTGGGAATTAGTGGGGCCGGCTGTTGTGTTGGTTCCTTGTGTCTTGTGTCGCGTAGCTTGATGGCAACGTGGAAGGACGCCGGTTTCGTTTCGAGCCTTGCGTGTGGTTGTCGACGTTGACTGGTTGGCGTGTGCCGATGCACGTGCATGTGTGGGTCGCGAGTGCGTGTTTGGCTGGCTGTGTGTGTGTGTGTGTGTGTTTTGGGGGGGAAGGGGGAGGCGGTGGTGAAAGTGCAGTCGTTGCCACGGGCGTCGTCGGGTGGGGCTGGGGCTGTGCGCCGTGGCGGAAAGGTGGTAGGTTGCGGGAAGCGAGCCCGTCGTTGACGGTGTCGCGTGAGGTGTGAATCGAGTGGGGCGCGGGGCGCGAGACAGGAGCAGCGTGCCGCTGCGTCGTGGTCGTCAGCAGAGGCTGTGCGTGTGCTTGTCCTTTTTGTGGGCGGTTCGTGCGAGGCGTTTTTGTTTTGTGTTGCCCTAGTTGTTAGTTTATTTTGTTTGTGTTTGTTATTTGTGAGACGACGACTGGTTGGTGGCGTGCGCGCGAAGTGGCGGTGTGCGCTTCCCGTGTCGTTTGTGTTGTTTTGTTTTTGTGTGTGTTTTTTTTTTTTTTTTTTTGCACTGGGCCCCGGGGGGTGGGTGGGTGCGTGTGTGTCGATTGCCGGCTGGCGAAAGGTGCGCCATCGGCGGGGTGGGTCGCCGGCACAAGTAGAGGCGGCGGCGTTGTTGCTGTTGTTGTGTGGTGTTTGTTTTGTTCGGCTGTGTCGGCGAGCTGTGTTGCGGTGCGTGTGAATGGTGCTGGCGTTGGGGCTGCGACTGCGACGGCGGCGAGCCGCGGGCGCGCATGATAGTGATGTTGTGAACAGCGGCTGTGTACGGTAGTGGTGTTGTTGTAGCACGACGTGCATCCGGGCCGGCGCGGAAAGCGCAGTTGCGGGCGGTTGCCCTTCGGTGCCAGCCATGTCGCGTGAGCGGCGGGTTGCTCTGGTGTCGACACGTGGTGCTCTGGGTTGTTGTGTGGTGCCCTTTGGCCGGTGGGGGTGGTTCGCGTGTGTCTCGTTCGCGCTCGGTATCTGGTCGTGGTCGTGCTGCTCCCCCGTCTGTCGGCGGTTTTCGACGTCGTCTGTACGTTTTTGTTCGTTTGCGGCGTGCCTGCCGACGTCGTCCCGTCGCGACCTTTCAACCGAAAGTGTGGCGCCCGAAGGTGAACGAACGTAACCCTGACCTCGGCGCTTTACGCTGAGCCGAGCGAACCGAACCTAACCTGTGGTGTGGCGAGGTGAGCTCAGCCTGTGAGCCCCTAACGTCTACGTACGGTAAGCTGTCCGGCTCACGCCTCACGTTTGAACGCTTTTTTAACCTACGTTTGACGCTTCTTAAACCTAGCACTGACCCCTTAACCTAACGTGTAACCTAACCTAACCTAACCTAACCTAACCTAGCCTCTGACGCCTGACGTGTTTGAATGCTTAACCTAAGTTTGACGCTTAACCTAACCCAAGTCCCCTTAACCTAACCCACGTCCACCTAACCTAACCTAGACGTGTAAACGTAATGTGTAACGCGTAACGTGTAAGGTCGGCTGGCGTGTGTGCTGACGGCAGATTGGGTTGGTCTGTCGATTCGGATTGCGGTTTGCCTCGGTCGAGGGGTTGGGTCGGAAGCGGCGAGGGGCGGCGGCGCCTGTTGCGCAGGCGGCGGCGCCTGTTGCGGCGGGCAATTGTTGAGAAACGGCTGTGAATGTTGGCGGGCGAGAGGAGGAGGACGGCGCGCGATGTGGCCCGACGGCTGCGGGCCGATCGGGAAACGGCGGGAGGGCGACGGAAGGCGATGGGGCGGCGGAGGCGCGTTTGCACGGCCGTCATCGCCGCACGCCTCGGCTTGTGTGGCTGTGGCGCCGGCCGCGCTGGCCGGGCTGCCGCGGCGACGGTGTGGGAGTTTTGCCGAAGGTTTGGCCATTGTGGCGGGTCGTCGGCTGGGGCTGTGGGGGCGGCATTTGGGCGGGGGCGGCGATTCTCGGCGGGCCGACCCAGGCTGTAGCGCGCGGTAGCTGCAGTTTGGCCGTGGTTTGCGGCGCTGCCGTGGCGACTGGTTGGCGACTGTGGTGTGGCTGTGTGTAGCCCCATCCTCGGTGGTTTGAAAGGCGCGGGCGGTTGTGGCGCAGGTTTGGGGCTGCTCCGCACAGGCTGTCGGACGTTGGGCGGTAGCAAGCGCGGGAGGCGCGGCGCGGCGGCGCGCAGAGTGGCGGCCGCTCTCTCGGCCGTCCGCGCCCGCCCGCGACACTGGCTGGGCCCTTGTGATTCTCTGCTCTGCTGTGCTGTGCTTGCGTGCCTGCCGTCCCGCTCGCTCTCGCTCTCGCTCTCGCTGTGTGTTACGCGCGTCGTCGAAATGGCAGATCAGGCGGCTACGAACGAGACTGCTGCGGCACCCGCCGCCACCGGCACTACGAAGAAGGCCAAGTCTGCGTCGTCTGCGAAGAAGCCGCGCGCCAAGCCTGCGCACCCGCGCACCTCTGAGATGGTGACGGCCGCCATCAAGAGTCTGAAGGAGCGCGGCGGGTCGTCGCTGCAGGCGATCAAGAAGTACATAGCCGCGCACTACAAGCTGGACGCGGAGAAGCTGGCGCCGTTTATCAAGAAGTACCTCAAGTCGGCCGTCGTGGCGGGCGAGCTGGTGCAGACGAAGGGGAAGGGCGCGTCCGGCTCGTTCAAGCTTGCCGGCGCCGGCGGCGGGGGGGCGGCCGAGGGCGGCAAGGCTCGTGCTGGCGGTGCCAAGAAGAAGCGCGCCGCTCCGGCCAGCAAGGAGAAGAAGGGCGCCCGTGCGGCCGGCGCAAAGAAGGCTGGTGGCGTGAAGGCGGCGACCGGTCGGAAGGCGGGCGCCGCCAAGAAGGCGTCTGCGGCGTCGGCCGCTCCCGCGGGTGCGAAGAAGGCGGCTGCAGCCAAGCCGGCCAAGGCCAAGTCGCCGTCGAAGGCGAAGAAGGCCGCCAAGGTTCCGACGAAGAAGCCGAAGGCGCCGCGCCCGAAGAAGGCGACGACGCCGTCTAAGGCGAAGGCTTCGCCCAAGAAGAAGAA
>NW_026047975.1:300000-315000 GCF_023864345.2 Schistocerca serialis cubense
GGCGGCGGCTGTGCTGTGAAAGTGCAAAGTTAAAACAAAACAAGGTGCGGCGAGGACGACTGAAATTTTGCTTTGGACGTAGGTTTGTGTGGTGGCCCTGAAAAGGGCCGATTGTTGTGGGCCGAGCCGAGCCGGCAAAGCGCGTTGCGTGCAGGGGAGCACGCGGCGCTGCGATTGCCTGGCCTCCTTTAGGCCTTCTTCTCGGTCTTCTTTGGCAGCAGGACGGCCTGGATGTTGGGCAGGACACCACCCTGTGCGATGGTGACGCCCGACAGGAGCTTGTTGAGCTCCTCGTCGTTGCGGATGGCAAGCTGCAGGTGGCGCGGGATGATGCGCGTCTTCTTGTTGTCGCGGGCCGCGTTTCCGGCCAGCTCGAGCACCTCAGCCGCGAGGTACTCCATGACGGCGGCGAGGTAGACGGGCGCCCCGGCGCCGACGCGCTCTGCGTAGTTTCCCTTGCGCAGGAGGCGGTGGATTCTGCCGACCGGGAACTGGAGCCCAGCCCTGCTTGAGCGGGACTTTGACTTGCCCTTGACTTTGCCTCCCTTTCCGCGTCCGGACATGGCGATGGGCTAGCGACGGTGCACACGAAACGGAAACGAAAACGACCGGTGCGAGCGGCAGCGAGTCGAGCAGCGGAGTGCGTGCCGGCGCGCGGCGGCCTCCTTTCATCTGGACTGGGTGTGGAACATCCCAGGCTATCGTGAATGTAGGGTTTACCGAGAGGCATTTCCTACCAAGGCTGCAGGGTGTGGTTGGCGGTGGTCAGCGCGTATGATAACTGGAAATCGCTGTGAGGAAGAAGTGGTGGTGAGTCTTCTGGGCTGACCTGATTATTCGATCAGGGCAACGGGCCGCCTGTAGTGGTCGTGATGGTCATTATGTCGTCCTAACCTCCGGACGAGGGGATTGTCTGAAGTGCGGGTGGCATTATAAAACCGGCGCGCTGCGTCTTGAAATCTCTCCCGGACGAGGGGTTCCTCAGCCGCCTGATGGAGGGGGCGATGAGGGAAATCACGCGGAACATGGTAAACTCGGCGCAAGAGCTTGTTTTGTAGTTGCTGGAGCCTCTGAATGTGGGAAGGGGCAGCATTGCCCCAGACTTCACAGGCATAGTCCATGACCGGACGAATGCACGTACGATAGATATGCAGTCCGTTGGCGACAGGGAGCGAGGAAGTTTCGTTGAGCATGGGGTACAATGCCCCAGCCCTCTGAGATGTCTTCCGGTGTACAGCGGTGACGTGAGCCTTCCATGTCAGGGTGCGATCGAGAATGACCCCGAGGTAGGTGGCAGTCGTGGTCCAGGTGATGGCCTGATTACAAAGCACCAGTGGTGGCACTTCAGGTGGGAGACGGCGAGTGAGGAGCATCGCCTGAGATTTGGTGGCGTTGAAGCCGATCCGCCAGTCGGCGGCCCAGCGCTCGAGGTCCTGCAGAGCAGCTTGCAGACGTCGGAGGACGGCGTCGATGTTGCGATGGCGCGAGAAGAGGGCCGTGTCATCAGCATAGATGGCACGACCAACCCTCGGGGAAATCGGCAGGTCAGAGGTGTAGACAGCATACAATATCGGGCCCAGAACGCTCCCTTGGGGCACTCCAGCAAGGACTGGGCGAACAGAGGAAGACGTGCTGCCAACTCGGACGACAAAAGTACGGCCCTCAAGGTAGTTGCCAAGTAGGCGGACGAAGCACGAAGGGATGCCGAGATGGAACAACTTGAAGAGCAGGCCGTGGTGCCAGACGGTGTCAAAGGCCTTGGACACATCGAGCAGGACAAGACCGCAAAACTCCCGATTGTTGAACGCCAGTGTCGCCTCCTCGACGACGCGGAGCAACTGTTGAGTGGTGGAGTGGTGCTGGCGGAAGCCAAACTGTTCCCGAGGAATGATATTGTCCTGGTGGAGCAGCCGGCCGAACCTAGAGAGGAGGATTCTCTCGAAAACTTTACTCAACGTCGGGAGGAGACTGATGGGGCGATAATGCTCTGGTACTGTCCTGTTTTTGCCCGGCTTCGGGACCGCCACAACGACAGCCTTCTTCCAAGCGTCTGGGTACTGCAGCTGGTGAAAGATGGCGTTGAAGAGAGCGACCACATACAGGATGGCAATCCTGGGCAGCATGCGGAGGACTCTCCCGTCAACGTTGTCGTGCCCCGGGGCCTTCGTCTGGGGAAGTCGGCGAAGATGGTCAGTGACCTCCCTTTCCGATGTTGGGACAATGGTGGCGTCACCGTGATCGCCGTGGAGGAAGGCAGCAAGTCTGGTCTCCACTGTGCGGACGTTCTCGTTGTCGACCGGCGCCGCAAGGGGCCGGAAGTTGGCCTCAAAAGTCGACGCCAGGGCCTCGGCTTTAGCGGCGGGCGTGTAAGCAGGTCCATCGGTAGTTGTGAGCGGCGGCATGTGTGGGCGGTGCCGTGTGAGGGAACGGACCAACTCCCACGTGTCGGCCCCAGGATCAACTGAGGCAAGCTTCTCCTCCCACCGGCGGATACGGTGAGCAGCAAGGGCAGCCTTGATGACGCGGCGGAGATGATTGATGCGCCGCTTCAGCACGGGCTGGCGTGTTTCATGCCAAACTCTGTTCAGACGGTTTCGTTCTCGGATAAGGTCCCGTAAGTCTGCAGGGAGTGCTGGAGCTGCCACTGAAGAAACCCGTGGAGGCGTAGTGGAGTCAGCAACAGCCGTGGTGAGAGCCGCAGTCAGCGTGTGAAGAGCAGCATTGACATCCGTGTCCAGTGGAGGTGGCTCATCCGGGAGGCGTTGCAGAACAAGCTGCCGGAAGCGCGGCCAGTCGGTCTTCCGGGTGTCGAGCTTCGCCGCTGGTGGAAGCGGAGTGACATGTAGTCGAAAGAGCACCGGCAAGTGGTCGGAGCTCAAGGCGTGGAGAACGTCGGGGGTGACGAACCAGTCGACACCCTTGACGAGACAAATATCCAAAACGTCGGGAGCAGAGCCGTTCGAAGGGTAGTGCGTCGGCTCAGCAGGTCCATACACAGAAGCTCGTGCCCTCTCTGCAGCATGATAGAGCCGCCTCCCACTGACGTTCAGCGTCCGAGAATTCCAGAGCTGGTGCTTGGCATTCAGGTCGCCAGCGAGGAAGAGCTTGACCCCAGCACGAAGGAGAGTGTCAGCATCATGGACGGTGAGGTGGCCTCGTGGCGGCCGGTACACCGAGAGAAAGATGACCGTTCCAAGGGATGTCTCCACTGCGACGGCCGTAGCTTCACAGGAGTCCAACCTCGGCAGAGGGACACGATAGTGCCGGAGTGTCCGCTTGACATAGATGGCTGTCCCACCGCCAGCCGTCAGCCTGTCGTCGCGATAGCAGACGTAATTCGGGGCGTTCGCTCGAAGTCCAGGTTTGAGGTGCGTCTCGGTAAGGAGACACACATCCACGCTGTAATCCTGGAGGAACTGCCGGAATTCGAGAAGCGCAGGGAAGAGGCCATTCGCGTTCCACGTTACAGCCGTGAAGGTCTAGTGGCGCCTAAGGTTGTGAGCCATGGCCAGCGGATGCGATCGCCGTGGCAGCGGGGAAACTTCGGAGGGCTGCATGGACTGCAGCAGTGATGGCGGTCGGCAGCTGGGCCAGAGCGGCAGAGACAGCCACGAGGGTGGCCTGGACTTCTTGCAAGACCGCGATGAAATCAGCAGCTGCAGCAGGTGGAGCAGGCCCATCTTCAGAGCGTCGCAGAGGCTGGACAGCAGGGGCAGAAGGAGGCGTCGTCCGGCCCTGGAGGACGTCGGCGTAACCAAGGTCCGCCCGAGCAGCAAGCAGGCGCCGCTGGGCGGGTTGTCGCGGAGGAGTAGCAGGTGGAGCAGGTGGTGGCGCAGCTCGGCGCCGCTGCTGTTGGCCATCGGAGCGGGACGTCTGCCGCAAGGGAGGTAGTCCACGCTGGCGGCGGCTGGCTGCCTTGTGGACAGCGCAACCGCGGTAGCTCGCAGGATGAGCCCGCTTGCACAGGGCACAGGTGGCTGGTTCGTCCCGGGACCGGGTACACTGCTGGCTGAGGTGACCCTCGCCACACTTGACACATCGTGGCCTCATGCGACAGAGGCGGGAAGTGTGGCCCGGCTCCTGACAATTGTAGCATTGGACGAGGCCCTTCCGTGCGCGTAACTTCTCGACTGTCACCGAGAGGTCATAAAACCTGGTGACTTGGTAGATTTGCCTGTTATCAGGCGTATCAGGCAACACGATCTCCATCAAAGGGATGGGGCGCTGGGTACCAGGCATCTTCATCCGGGTGGCTGCAGTGGGCGCGAAACCCATAGTGATGAGGCCGTCCTTAAAGGCGTCCGCCTTCATCTTCAGCGGTATGCCTCGCATGGCAACCTTGAGAACTTTGGGTCGTACAGTGGGGAAGGTGTAGTTTGGGATCCCACGTGCACCAACCATGTCCATGACAGCCACGTAATCTTCAGTAGTGGCGACTGTCAGCTTCAGGCGGTCTTCGCCGCAGTGTTTGGCGGTAAAAGCGTTCTTGAGGTTGGCCTGGAGCCAGTCCCGAAGCGTCAGATAATCGTCAGGGTAGTCGATAACAATCGGCGGCAGCTTAGGGCCGGAGCGAGGTGTAGCATCGTCGGCGGCCGCCGGTGGAGGCTCGTCAGGATCTTCAGAGTCGGCGCCATCCTGTAGGGCGTCGTACTGATTGGCAGTAGGCACAGGGACAACGGCCGGGCGCCGTCGTGGAGCCGCCCTCTTCTTAGGTGGCGGTTTCTTGAATCCAGCGTCACTCGTACCAGAAGTGTGTGGGTCGTCACTGGCGGACGTGACAGCCGAGCGCTTGCGCTGAAGCACCCTCTGCGGGGCGCCGGCAGCGCAGTCCTCACGGGGAAGGTCGGTAGAGTAGTCCATCTCATCGTCCTGGTCGCGCGTAGTCGTCATATACTCGTGGTCCTCCTGGGGTTGCCGGGTCGTCATAAGTGGAGCGTCCGATGGGGCCGCCGACGGCGCAGGCGCCGCCGGACGGCGATCAGACAGCTCCGGCGCGGCGGCGGCAGCTGCCGCGACCGCGCGCGCGTCGCAAACGTCTTGCTCGCTCGCCATCTCGAACACGAGTGCGTGCGTGCCGGCGCAGCCGGGGTGGGGGTGCTTTATGGGCTCGGGTGCGGCGGCCGGTTGCGCGCGCGCCCCATTGGTCGGCGGCCGCAACAGGGCGAGCTGGTAAAGGTGCGGCGGCGGCTGGCGGCGGGTGCCACTGTGTGGGGAGACGCTGACTAGAGCGGAGCGCTTGCTACTGGTGTTGCTGCTGCCGTACGTTGGTTCGAGATGCCGCCCAAGACTAGCGGGAAGGCCGCCAAGAAGGCTGGCAAGGCGCAGAAGAACATTTCGAAGGGCGACAAGAAGAAGAAGCGCAAGAGGAAGGAGAGCTATGCCATCTACATCTACAAGGTGCTGAAGCAGGTGCACCCTGACACGGGCATCTCGTCGAAGGCGATGAGCATCATGAACAGCTTCGTGAACGACATTTTCGAGCGCATTGCGGCCGAGGCTTCTCGCCTGGCGCACTACAACAAGCGCTCGACCATCACGTCCCGCGAGATCCAGACCGCTGTGCGGCTGTTGCTGCCTGGCGAGCTGGCCAAGCACGCCGTGAGCGAGGGCACGAAGGCGGTGACCAAGTACACGAGCTCCAAGTAAGGAGGTGGCTCTGGAATGGAAGGAAGGATGGAGAAGGCTCCTCCGTTGCGAGAGCGGCAAAACGGCCCTTTTCAGGGCCATCAACTTGCCATTTGCGGGAAGGGCGGAATTGTTGTTGTTGTTGTTTGTGTGGACGGCTGTGATGTGATGTATGTGTGCATTGTGATTGTGGGTGGGGGGGGCGCGTCAAAGCGTGTTGCGGGGTACGGCCACGAGGTTGGTCGCCGTGGCGTGGAATGGTGGCACGCCTCGTTGGAGTGGTTTTGACCCATTGGTGTTGGTGTGTGTGTGTGTGTGTGTGTGTGTGTGTGTGTTACCTGTCTGCGAGGGGGGACAGTGCGATCGGCGACTTTTGTGTCACCGTAACGACGGCCGTTTGCGGGTTTGTTTTTTGCACATCATACATGGCGAGGGTGAAATGTGAAATGTTTTTGTTTGGTTTTTTTTTTTGTTTTTTTTTTGCCGCCCACTATTCCCTTTGCTGTACGCCGAGTTTGACAATGGTGCGACGTAACTGCAGCGTGGAGGTGTGTGAGTGACGTTGAAGTGAACGTGCCATTAAGACGCATTGTTGTTGTATTGTACTGTACGTGTACGGCGACACGCACGATGATGTACCATTCGACTCTGATTTTTGATAGCCGTGTTTGACTGATTGCGTACGACGCACGCACACCGATGTCGTCATTCAAGATGCACGCGTGTCCAGTGCAGTACAGTAAGCGCGACGCTAGACGACGACGACGGCGGCGGCGGTCGTTTGTTTGGCGAATGTCTGTACACGTGTTTGTCTGTGTCCATCCGGTATGTATTTGTTTGTTTGTTTGAAAGTGTTTTGTGTGTCGGTGACGTGGTCCGATCCGTCGCCCCCTGAGTAACTGTCGATCGGCGCGATAGACCGGCGTCACGCAACTGAACCGAAGTCGTGGGCACACCCGTCATACTGTTGTACACCGTCGCGCTGAGAACGGTAACGAAAGGTTGACTTTGATCGGTCGAATGTCTGGGCAGAACGTGAGGAATGAGGCAAGAGTGCAAGGAGGAAAGGACAGAGGGGGGGCAAAAGAGAGAGAGGAAGGGAAAAAGGGGAGAAACGCATTCGTAGAGCAACGGAACGTTCCCGTGTCGGAGGCGTATTGGAGCCGCACTGAAATGCGTTTAACGGCGGCGCGGCTGCAAGTGTCTGCCGTGGTGAACGTTACCTTTGACGGCTGCATTGGGCTTTGCCTTTGCTTTCGCTTTTCGCTTTCCCGGATGTACGTAACGTTTGTTGATATGGTTCTGAGGAAGAGTGTATGACAGTGCCGTGCCGTCCATGTTCGTGTGCCCTCCCATTGTGTGTATGCTATTGTCTGTGTACTTGAATGATGTATGTAGGTGTTAGTGGACATGTTTTACCAGTGGGGGGAAATGGATGTCACGGTGGAGATGACGCACCCTCCGTACAGAAAGGTGTCGAGAAAGTGAGTGTGTGTGTGTGTGTGTGTGTGTGTGTGTGTGTGTGTGTGTGTGTGTGTGTGTGTGTGCGCGTCCGTGAATTGGCAGTGTTTGGAGGTGGGCGTGCCCTGCATGTGGCCCGGAAGGCTGTTCGTTTGGCGGTAGTGTTGTGTGGACAGGGGAGGGGCATGCGTAACGCTGCTGGCATGGCATTTCGGGAGATGGGAGGGGGCAAACGAGGAAACGAGGAGCGGCGGCCAAAGACGGGACGGGGAGGGGCGCGGTGTGGGTGGCTTGCGCCTGTGCTCGGCGTTGTGGTTTGTGCAAAAGAGGAGGAGAAAAACAATGAGTTGCCAGGGAGGGGAGCGGTGTTGTGTTGTGGTTGTCGTGGTGTAGCCGCAGACGCGGCTGTCAGTGAACGTGGCGAGACGGACGGATGCGCGGAGGGGCGGGGGCGGCGCATTTCGCCGGTGCCGTGCCGTGCCATGCCTGAAAGCCGCGTGGTCGCTGTGTTGTTGGTGGCGTGGGGGCGAGGAGAGTACCGTACGGGTGTGCTTGTGCGCCGGAAATGGCACACTGCGCCTGCCCGTCTTGGAGGCTGATGGCTGTGGTGTGGAAATGGGGCGCGGTGATGTTGAAGCAGTTGAAGAACAGAAAAGAAACCAAGAAGAAAACGGAAGGCGTGATGCGGCGGTGGTGGTGAGAGCGGGAAAAACAAAACAAAACAAAAGAACGAAAAAAAAACAACAAGAAACAAAAAAGAAAACAAAAAGTCTATCAATATTAAAATGTAAATGGAAATGGAAATGGACCCAGGTATAACCTCCCTGCACAAATAGCAGAGAGTCCGATGGTAATAAAAATGTGCCAGAATGTTAACGTCCCTACAAAACAAACCCAACGATAATATTAATGAAAGAATGAACCGTATGTAACATTGCAACAGACACAATGAAACCTGATAAATTGTATAAGGGCAGCAGCGTTGACCTTTGGCCCTGTATTCAGAATAAAAAGAGCCAAAGATCGTTACCCCAATGAAAAAAAAAGACACTGAAACACGTATGTAACATAGCAGCGATGGCGAGACATTGTAGCATCTGTGACCAGAGAGTTTGCGCTGGACTGCGCGAGTGTTGCGAGCGGTTCTCAGTCAGTCAGTCAGTCAGTCAGTGAGTCGTTGCGAGTCTGTAGCTCTGTGTAGTTGAGGGCTGTACTCTGTCAGTAGTCGTCGCGTGCAGTACGCTAATAGTCGTCATGCAGAGCGGTCGGTCAGTAGTAGGAGCCGAGTGCGGTTGTGTGATGTAGGCGGTCGGCAACACTGGTCAAGATGGTGAATAAGGTATACTGCTGTTAATTAATATAATCATTAGATAGTGAAAAATTTCATTTATTGTAATTATTCTCCAACAAGTTCCCCAATAATAATGTTTATTTCAAAAGCATTTTTCAAACATTTAATGTTTTATTGAACTAAAGAGTTCGTTGCACTTCACATTTCATTCCACTTCTTTGAAGAAAAATTTCACTAAAATCACAAAAAAAGAGAATATTATTATTTGCAATGCAGTTCCTCCAAGCGCTGCGCAACAACAAGAGCAGAAATGTGACATCCATTTATTCGGAGGTAAGACTTTAATTCTGATTGTTTTGCACAGGGCCAAAGACCGATATTTCGGTTTAATTGAAGTTTCTTGTCACTGAACGGACTTTAAATGTTGTGAAGAATTTATATTTGAGTCAGATTGCGAATTTCACATTTTTGTTGCCATTTTCAATACCTCTCATTGTGGGCGAGGTTACAATTAGCGCAATGTCCATTAGCATCCGAAAATAACATTGTCCATTATTTGAAAGTTTGCGGGGAGGTTACAACACACACAAAAAAAACAAAAAAAAAAAAAAAATTGCATTTATATCCGCTCCTCAATTGTAGATACCCCTTACACAGCTGTGTGCAATGAATGAGTGCTGGCTGGTAATTAATTGCACTCCTTGGAGGGAAATGCCATAGGAAGTGGTCTTTAAAAAGTGAATGTTTTTCGTTAAAAGACAAAAGGTACTTTAGAAAAAAGTAATAGTGGGGCGTTTGTTGTTGAACAAAGTAAGTACAATGAACATACGTTATCAGATTTGCGCAATGCAGCTTCACACTACCTTTTGATTATAACACAATATACTATACATCGTCCCGAACCGTGACCAGAGTCGCGAGACGAGCAGAGCACGCCGCCGACGCCCGCTCAGTACAACCGTCCACCCGCTACTACTGTCGACCGACTACTACCTCTCCCGACTCGCGCTACAATATATATAACAACTGTTCCCGGCGACCCGGTGCGTGCCACTACTGTCGTCTGGCGCGGTCCAAGCGCCGACTAGCAACGATAAATAACTCTCTGGTCAGACAGAGATGCTGTCATGCCTCGCCATCGCTCTGGTAATGGAACACGCAGTGGCGGAGCCAAAGACTGTGTTGTCGAGGTCGAGTGCGAGCGGGAAGAGAGGCAGCGTCGGCACGGAGATGCAAGCGAGCGCGAGACGCACGGGTGCTGCGGCGTGGCGCGTTTGCGGTCGGCGCCTTTGGTGGCAACGGCCGGGACAAGCAGCGGTGTATGGTGTGGTGCGGGGCGGACAGGGGCGGCGGTGGACGGGGAGGAGGAGGCGGCGCGACGACGGCATGGGGGCGAAAACGGGTTCGGGGGACGGCGGATGTTGAGAGGCGTCACGCGCGGACAGGACACAGACACAGACACAGAGACACACAGATTGGAAAGGGAGGGTGCGCGGTAGTAGTTGGGAATGTGCGTACCGTGCGGGATGGGAGTGGGCGAGGAACACGGTCGTGGCCCCCTGTTTTGGGTGCGTGTGATGACGTCGGTGTGTTGTGGGAAGGGAAGGTGCTGTGGCGGCGGCGCGTAATGGGCGTAGGCCGAAAAGAGAAAGGAACGTGGGCAGTGTGTTGGCAAGCGTCGGTTCGACTGCGACGTTGATGGGCAGGGCAGGGCAAGGTTAATGGTGGTAGGAGTAGGCGTGTGGGCGCAAAAAAATCTGCCGCTGCAGGCGGTGCCGTAACCGCCATGGCGGGAAGGAGAGAGGGCCAAAGAAAGAAAGAAAGAAAGACAGAAGGAAAAAAAAAAGGAGGGGGGGGGCGAAAGTGGAGAGGCGGTGGTGTGAGAAGGGCGGGGGCGGAAGGAAGGCAGGAAGGACAAGAGGCGAGGCGACGGCTTGCTTTGTGTATCGGTCGGTCTCTGGCTATGCTTCGTTTTCTGCAGCAGGGTCGGTGCACGGCGTGGCTCGCGGCAGTGGGAACGCCTGGCGGCTGGACGGCCAGCAATGCGGTTGGATGGGCGGCCACAGCACCGCACCTGTGCCCGAGGAGGAGACGCTGGCGGCGGGCCCTGAGGTGAGGCCGGCTCGGCTGGGGCTGTGGATGTGGATGTGTAGGTGTGCGCCGCTGCTGCAACAACGAGTAAAACGCGAGAAGAAGGGATGGCGGTAGAGAGGAGAGGAAAAAAAAAAAAAAAAATAAAAGGTCGTGTTGTGTTGATGCGCAGGCAGACGCGTACAGAGAGACGAGCCCGGTCTGCAGCAGGGTGTGGCCGTGCCGAGTGCAGAGCAGCGGCGGCTCGGTTCGGTTCGGCCCGGCCCGGCGGGCCGCGCTGTTGTCGCGGACGTGAGCGCCCCCTGGCGGGTGGCCGGAGGCGGCGCGGCGTGTTGGACGTGTGGCTGGTGGCAGTGCACAATTTGCGAGTGGCTGGCGGTGTGGTGTGGCGGTTGGCGCGTCGGGCGGCGGAGAGGTATGTGTTGCGGGCGCCCTTTGCTGCGCTGCGTCGTTGCGTGTGCCGTACAGGGCGGGCGCTTGTCGACTGTGTGGGCGGTGTGGCGAATTGGCGTGAAACGGCTGCCGAGAGGTGTGTGGTAGCGAGCCGGTCGGTGTCAGTGCGAAGGGGAATGTGCGTGCGTTTGGCGGTTTCGGTGTGCTTTTTGCGGCGTGAGAGTGGGAATTAGTGGGGCCGGCTGTTGTGTTGGTTCCTTGTGTCTTGTGTCGCGTAGCTTGATGGCAACGTGGAAGGACGCCGGTTTCGTTTCGAGCCTTGCGTGTGGTTGTCGACGTTGACTGGTTGGCGTGTGCCGATGCACGTGCATGTGTGGGTCGCGAGTGCGTGTTTGGCTGGCTGTGTGTGTGTGTGTGTGTGTTTTGGGGGGGAAGGGGGAGGCGGTGGTGAAAGTGCAGTCGTTGCCACGGGCGTCGTCGGGTGGGGCTGGGGCTGTGCGCCGTGGCGGAAAGGTGGTAGGTTGCGGGAAGCGAGCCCGTCGTTGACGGTGTCGCGTGAGGTGTGAATCGAGTGGGGCGCGGGGCGCGAGACAGGAGCAGCGTGCCGCTGCGTCGTGGTCGTCAGCAGAGGCTGTGCGTGTGCTTGTCCTTTTTGTGGGCGGTTCGTGCGAGGCGTTTTTGTTTTGTGTTGCCCTAGTTGTTAGTTTATTTTGTTTGTGTTTGTTATTTGTGAGACGACGACTGGTTGGTGGCGTGCGCGCGAAGTGGCGGTGTGCGCTTCCCGTGTCGTTTGTGTTGTTTTGTTTTTGTGTGTGTTTTTTTTTTTTTTTTTTTTTGCACTGGGCCCCGGGGGGTGGGTGGGTGCGTGTGTGTCGATTGCCGGCTGGCGAAAGGTGCGCCATCGGCGGGGTGGGTCGCCGGCACAAGTAGAGGCGGCGGCGTTGTTGCTGTTGTTGTGTGGTGTTTGTTTTGTTCGGCTGTGTCGGCGAGCTGTGTTGCGGTGCGTGTGAATGGTGCTGGCGTTGGGGCTGCGACTGCGACGGCGGCGAGCCGCGGGCGCGCATGATAGTGATGTTGTGAACAGCGGCTGTGTACGGTAGTGGTGTTGTTGTAGCACGACGTGCATCCGGGCCGGCGCGGAAAGCGCAGTTGCGGGCGGTTGCCCTTCGGTGCCAGCCATGTCGCGTGAGCGGCGGGTTGCTCTGGTGTCGACACGTGGTGCTCTGGGTTGTTGTGTGGTGCCCTTTGGCCGGTGGGGGTGGTTCGCGTGTGTCTCGTTCGCGCTCGGTATCTGGTCGTGGTCGTGCTGCTCCCCCGTCTGTCGGCGGTTTTCGACGTCGTCTGTACGTTTTTGTTCGTTTGCGGCGTGCCTGCCGACGTCGTCCCGTCGCGACCTTTCAACCGAAAGTGTGGCGCCCGAAGGTGAACGAACGTAACCCTGACCTCGGCGCTTTACGCTGAGCCGAGCGAACCGAACCTAACCTGTGGTGTGGCGAGGTGAGCTCAGCCTGTGAGCCCCTAACGTCTACGTACGGTAAGCTGTCCGGCTCACGCCTCACGTTTGAACGCTTTTTTAACCTACGTTTGACGCTTCTTAAACCTAGCACTGACCCCTTAACCTAACGTGTAACCTAACCTAACCTAACCTAACCTAACCTAGCCTCTGACGCCTGACGTGTTTGAATGCTTAACCTAAGTTTGACGCTTAACCTAACCCAAGTCCCCTTAACCTAACCCACGTCCACCTAACCTAACCTAGACGTGTAAACGTAATGTGTAACGCGTAACGTGTAAGGTCGGCTGGCGTGTGTGCTGACGGCAGATTGGGTTGGTCTGTCGATTCGGATTGCGGTTTGCCTCGGTCGAGGGGTTGGGTCGGAAGCGGCGAGGGGCGGCGGCGCCTGTTGCGCAGGCGGCGGCGCCTGTTGCGGCGGGCAATTGTTGAGAAACGGCTGTGAATGTTGGCGGGCGAGAGGAGGAGGACGGCGCGCGATGTGGCCCGACGGCTGCGGGCCGATCGGGAAACGGCGGGAGGGCGACGGAAGGCGATGGGGCGGCGGAGGCGCGTTTGCACGGCCGTCATCGCCGCACGCCTCGGCTTGTGTGGCTGTGGCGCCGGCCGCGCTGGCCGGGCTGCCGCGGCGACGGTGTGGGAGTTTTGCCGAAGGTTTGGCCATTGTGGCGGGTCGTCGGCTGGGGCTGTGGGGGCGGCATTTGGGCGGGGGCGGCGATTCTCGGCGGGCCGACCCAGGCTGTAGCGCGCGGTAGCTGCAGTTTGGCCGTGGTTTGCGGCGCTGCCGTGGCGACTGGTTGGCGACTGTGGTGTGGCTGTGTGTAGCCCCATCCTCGGTGGTTTGAAAGGCGCGGGCGGTTGTGGCGCAGGTTTGGGGCTGCTCCGCACAGGCTGTCGGACGTTGGGCGGTAGCAAGCGCGGGAGGCGCGGCGCGGCGGCGCGCAGAGTGGCGGCCGCTCTCTCGGCCGTCCGCGCCCGCCCGCGACACTGGCTGGGCCCTTGTGATTCTCTGCTCTGCTGTGCTGTGCTTGCGTGCCTGCCGTCCCGCTCGCTCTCGCTCTCGCTCTCGCTGTGTGTTACGCGCGTCGTCGAAATGGCAGATCAGGCGGCTACGAACGAGACTGCTGCGGCACCCGCCGCCACCGGCACTACGAAGAAGGCCAAGTCTGCGTCGTCTGCGAAGAAGCCGCGCGCCAAGCCTGCGCACCCGCGCACCTCTGAGATGGTGACGGCCGCCATCAAGAGTCTGAAGGAGCGCGGCGGGTCGTCGCTGCAGGCGATCAAGAAGTACATAGCCGCGCACTACAAGCTGGACGCGGAGAAGCTGGCGCCGTTTATCAAGAAGTACCTCAAGTCGGCCGTCGTGGCGGGCGAGCCGGTGCAGACGAAGGGGAAGGGCGCGTCCGGCTCGTTCAAGCTTGCCGGCGCCGGCGGCGGGGGGGCGGCCGAGGGCGGCAAGGCTCGTGCTGGCGGTGCCAAGAAGAAGCGCGCCGCTCCGGCCAGCAAGGAGAAGAAGGGCGCCCGTGCGGCCGGCGCAAAGAAGGCTGGTGGCGTGAAGGCGGCGACCGGTCGGAAGGCGGGCGCCGCCAAGAAGGCGTCTGCGGCGTCGGCCGCTCCCGCGGGTGCGAAGAAGGCGGCTGCGGCCAAGCCGGCCAAGGCCAAGTCGCCGTCGAAGGCGAAGAAGGCCGCCAAGGTTCCGACGAAGAAGCCGAAGGCGCCGCGCCCGAAGAAGGCGACGACGCCGTCTAAGGCGAAGGCTTCGCCCAAGAAGAAGAAGTAGAAAGAGATGGGAAAGGAAGGGTTTGGCGCTTGACTCCGTCGTCCCCACCCCCCGTCGTCGTCTAGTGGCGCGCAAGAGACGCGCGGCCCAAAACGGCCCTTCTCAGGGCCATCAAAGCACGTCGGGGAAGGTTTTGATTGTCGTGTTGCGTTTGGTGTGGGGTGTCTGTCTGGCGTTTCTGTATGCCCGTGGGGATGCTGTTTGCGTGCCGTGGTGGTTGGATTGCGGGGGTCGGTGGCGGGTGTGGGCGGCGGTAGCGGTAAGCGGTGTTGTTGTTGTTGTTGTTGTTGTTGTTGTTGTCGTGGTTGATTGTCGCCGTGTTTGTGGCGGCGGCCGACGGTTGGTTTTCTGTCACGTTGTTTTGTTTGAATACGTTGGTTGGCTTGCCTGCGTTCGTTCTTCTCGGATGTCTGTCTTGTCGAGTCGTGTCTGGTCTTTGTTTTGTTCCTTTGTGTGTGTGTGTGTTATGTTTTGCAAGGGGGGGCACGTTGAGATGTGGGAAGGAGTCGGCGGGGGATTTCGGTGGCGTGTAGAGCGAGCGAGCGCGCCTGCCTGGCCGTTGGCCGTCGGAGTGGAGTGCGGGTTTTTTTTGATTTCGAAAAACGAAAGCGGCGGCCGGCCAGCCACCCGTGCGGTGTGACGTCGGCCGTTGGGTATTGTGCGCTTTGAGCGCCGGGGAGGGATGATGTGTGATTGTTGCGCGCTGCTAGCAGGCAGGCAGAGTGAGCGGGTGTGGCGGACGGACGGGAAGTGGTGGTTTTTGTTTTTTTTGGGGTTGCGGGGCGAGAGGCAGGCGACCGACAAAGTTTGCTCGCGACGGAGAGATGTTAGTGGCCCTGAAAAGGG
>NW_026047975.1:317500-347500 GCF_023864345.2 Schistocerca serialis cubense
TCTTCTTACTTGAGGGCTCTCCCTCGGTTGGGATAGTGGATACAGTGTATCCAGCTTTCTCATACTCTCCGTGGACGAGAGCGAAGATGACGTAGCGCATTTGCCACTCTGTGAAAATTGGGAAGGAATTGATCAGATCGTAATCCTCCTTGGAAAGACCAACAAGGCCTTCTGGATATTCGATTGGTTGGTGTGGAGGTAAAGGTTTGGAAAGGTTAGGAGGAACGAAGGGATAAGGGTTGTCGTGGTGGGGATATGTACCATCGCGAAGCGATGCAGCTATCTTCTGCGTCACAGCGCTTGCGCTGTACATGTCGGGAAGCGGGAGGAATGGGACTTCTTCCCACCCTTCTTCTTGCGCTTCTGCTTCTGCGTCCGTCTTGGGCAGTGTTGCCTCCCCTTCGGCAGGCACGTCGGTCTGCGTGGCCACCGTCGCAAACTTCTTCTCTCGAGGAGGAGTCGTCTGGCTGGCGGTGTCGACCGCTGTGGCGGAAGCTGCCTTGGCTGAGCGAAGCTCCTGCGTCAGCTCAGCAATCTGACGCCGAGCCTCGCCCAGTTCCGCCAGCATGGCCGCCCTCTCTTCCGCCATGGCGGATTTGAAGGCGGACATGGCTTCTTCTACGGCGTCGCTGAGGCGCCTGGTGATGGCGTCTTCTGAGCGAGTGACCACCTCTTCGCGTGTGGTGGTCACTTGCTTCTGCGTCTTCTCTGGTCCGCGCCAATTTCTCCTGTACGCGCAGGAACGGGCGTTAGCCGCGTGTGCGCCACCGCAGTTGGCGCATGTGCAGGGGGCGTCCTTCGGCTTCTTGCAGTCGCGTGTGTCGTGTGCTTGCGCACACTTCAAACACGCGACTGCTCCGCTGCAGTGCTTGGCGACGTGGCCAAGCTTTTGGCAGCGAAAGCACTGCGGTGTAGACTTCTTCTTCTTCTTCCCGGCAGGTCCTGCTAACGTGAGCAGCAACTCAGCCAAGGCAGCAGCTTTGCGTCCACTTCCGCGTCCCGACATCACGATAACCAACAGCGACAACGAACTAACGTGTACTCTCCGCGGCGTGAGCGGGAATTGCCGGCGCAGCCGGGGTGGGGGTGCTTTATGGGCTCGGGTGCGGCGGCCGGTTGCGCGCGCGCCCCATTGGTCGGCGGCCGCAACAGGGCGAGCTGGTAAAGGTGCGGCGGCGGCTGGCGGCGGGTGCCACTGTGTGGGGAGACGCTGACTAGAGCGGAGCGCTTGCTACTGGTGTTGCTGCTGCCGTACGTTGGTTCGAGATGCCGCCCAAGACTAGCGGGAAGGCCGCCAAGAAGGCTGGCAAGGCGCAGAAGAACATTTCGAAGGGCGACAAGAAGAAGAAGCGCAAGAGGAAGGAGAGCTATGCCATCTACATCTACAAGGTGCTGAAGCAGGTGCACCCTGACACGGGCATCTCGTCGAAGGCGATGAGCATCATGAACAGCTTCGTGAACGACATTTTCGAGCGCATTGCGGCCGAGGCTTCTCGCCTGGCGCACTACAACAAGCGCTCGACCATCACGTCCCGCGAGATCCAGACCGCTGTGCGGCTGTTGCTGCCTGGCGAGCTGGCCAAGCACGCCGTGAGCGAGGGCACGAAGGCGGTGACCAAGTACACGAGCTCCAAGTAAGGAGGTGGCTCTGGAATGGAAGGAAGGATGGAGAAGGCTCCTCCGTTGCGAGAGCGGCAAAACGGCCCTTTTCAGGGCCACCAACTTGCCATTTGCGGGAAGGGCGGAATTGTTGTTGTTGTTGTTTGTGTGGACGGCTGTGATGTGATGTATGTGTGCATTGTGATTGTGGGTGGGGGGGGCGCGTCAAAGCGTGTTGCGGGGTACGGCCACGAGGTTGGTCGCCGTGGCGTGGAATGGTGGCACGCCTCGTTGGAGTGGTTTTGACCCATTGGTGTTGGTGTGTGTGTGTGTGTGTGTGTGTGTGTGTGTTACCTGTCTGCGAGGGGGGACAGTGCGATCGGCGACTTTTGTGTCACCGTAACGACGGCCGTTTGCGGGTTTGTTTTTTGCACATCATACATGGCGAGGGTGAAATGTGAAATGTTTTTGTTTGGTTTTTTTTTTTGTTTTTTTTTTGCCGCCCACTATTCCCTTTGCTGTACGCCGAGTTTGACAATGGTGCGACGTAACTGCAGCGTGGAGGTGTGTGAGTGACGTTGAAGTGAACGTGCCATTAAGACGCATTGTTGTTGTATTGTACTGTACGTGTACGGCGACACGCACGATGATGTACCATTCGACTCTGATTTTTGATAGCCGTGTTTGACTGATTGCGTACGACGCACGCACACCGATGTCGTCATTCAAGATGCACGCGTGTCCAGTGCAGTACAGTAAGCGCGACGCTAGACGACGACGACGGCGGCGGCGGTCGTTTGTTTGGCGAATGTCTGTACACGTGTTTGTCTGTGTCCATCCGGTATGTATTTGTTTGTTTGTTTGAAAGTGTTTTGTGTGTCGGTGACGTGGTCCGATCCGTCGCCCCCTGAGTAACTGTCGATCGGCGCGATAGACCGGCGTCACGCAACTGAACCGAAGTCGTGGGCACACCCGTCATACTGTTGTACACCGTCGCGCTGAGAACGGTAACGAAAGGTTGACTTTGATCGGTCGAATGTCTGGGCAGAACGTGAGGAATGAGGCAAGAGTGCAAGGAGGAAAGGACAGAGGGGGGGCAAAAGAGAGAGAGGAAGGGAAAAAGGGGAGAAACGCATTCGTAGAGCAACGGAACGTTCCCGTGTCGGAGGCGTATTGGAGCCGCACTGAAATGCGTTTAACGGCGGCGCGGCTGCAAGTGTCTGCCGTGGTGAACGTTACCTTTGACGGCTGCATTGGGCTTTGCCTTTGCTTTCGCTTTTCGCTTTCCCGGATGTACGTAACGTTTGTTGATATGGTTCTGAGGAAGAGTGTATGACAGTGCCGTGCCGTCCATGTTCGTGTGCCCTCCCATTGTGTGTATGCTATTGTCTGTGTACTTGAATGATGTATGTAGGTGTTAGTGGACATGTTTTACCAGTGGGGGGAAATGGATGTCACGGTGGAGATGACGCACCCTCCGTACAGAAAGGTGTCGAGAAAGTGAGTGTGTGTGTGTGTGTGTGTGTGTGTGTGTGTGTGTGTGTGTGTGTGTGTGTGTGTGTGCGCGTCCGTGAATTGGCAGTGTTTGGAGGTGGGCGTGCCCTGCATGTGGCCCGGAAGGCTGTTCGTTTGGCGGTAGTGTTGTGTGGACAGGGGAGGGGCATGCGTAACGCTGCTGGCATGGCATTTCGGGAGATGGGAGGGGGCAAACGAGGAAACGAGGAGCGGCGGCCAAAGACGGGACGGGGAGGGGCGCGGTGTGGGTGGCTTGCGCCTGTGCTCGGCGTTGTGGTTTGTGCAAAAGAGGAGGAGAAAAACAATGAGTTGCCAGGGAGGGGAGCGGTGTTGTGTTGTGGTTGTCGTGGTGTAGCCGCAGACGCGGCTGTCAGTGAACGTGGCGAGACGGACGGATGCGCGGAGGGGCGGGGGCGGCGCATTTCGCCGGTGCCGTGCCGTGCCATGCCTGAAAGCCGCGTGGTCGCTGTGTTGTTGGTGGCGTGGGGGCGAGGAGAGTACCGTACGGGTGTGCTTGTGCGCCGGAAATGGCACACTGCGCCTGCCCGTCTTGGAGGCTGATGGCTGTGGTGTGGAAATGGGGCGCGGTGATGTTGAAGCAGTTGAAGAACAGAAAAGAAACCAAGAAGAAAACGGAAGGCGTGATGCGGCGGTGGTGGTGAGAGCGGGAAAAACAAAACAAAACAAAAGAACGAAAAAAAAACAACAAGAAACAAAAAAGAAAACAAAAAGTCTATCAATATTAAAATGTAAATGGAAATGGAAATGGACCCAGGTATAACCTCCCTGCACAAATAGCAGAGAGTCCGATGGTAATAAAAATGTGCCAGAATGTTAACGTCCCTACAAAACAAACCCAACGATAATATTAATGAAAGAATGAACCGTATGTAACATTGCAACAGACACAATGAAACCTGATAAATTGTATAAGGGCAGCAGCGTTGACCTTTGGCCCTGTATTCAGAATAAAAAGAGCCAAAGATCGTTACCCCAATGAAAAAAAAAAGACACTGAAACACGTATGTAACATAGCAGCGATGGCGAGACATTGTAGCATCTGTGACCAGAGAGTTTGCGCTGGACTGCGCGAGTGTTGCGAGCGGTTCTCAGTCAGTCAGTCAGTCAGTCAGTGAGTCGTTGCGAGTCTGTAGCTCTGTGTAGTTGAGGGCTGTACTCTGTCAGTAGTCGTCGCGTGCAGTACGCTAATAGTCGTCATGCAGAGCGGTCGGTCAGTAGTAGGAGCCGAGTGCGGTTGTGTGATGTAGGCGGTCGGCAACACTGGTCAAGATGGTGAATAAGGTATACTGCTGTTAATTAATATAATCATTAGATAGTGAAAAATTTCATTTATTGTAATTATTCTCCAACAAGTTCCCCAATAATAATGTTTATTTCAAAAGCATTTTTCAAACATTTAATGTTTTATTGAACTAAAGAGTTCGTTGCACTTCACATTTCATTCCACTTCTTTGAAGAAAAATTTCACTAAAATCACAAAAAAAGAGAATATTATTATTTGCAATGCAGTTCCTCCAAGCGCTGCGCAACAACAAGAGCAGAAATGTGACATCCATTTATTCGGAGGTAAGACTTTAATTCTGATTGTTTTGCACAGGGCCAAAGACCGATATTTCGGTTTAATTGAAGTTTCTTGTCACTGAACGGACTTTAAATGTTGTGAAGAATTTATATTTGAGTCAGATTGCGAATTTCACATTTTTGTTGCCATTTTCAATACCTCTCATTGTGGGCGAGGTTACAATTAGCGCAATGTCCATTAGCATCCGAAAATAACATTGTCCATTATTTGAAAGTTTGCGGGGAGGTTACAACACACACAAAAAAAACAAAAAAAAAAAAAATTGCATTTATATCCGCTCCTCAATTGTAGATACCCCTTACACAGCTGTGTGCAATGAATGAGTGCTGGCTGGTAATTAATTGCACTCCTTGGAGGGAAATGCCATAGGAAGTGGTCTTTAAAAAGTGAATGTTTTTCGTTAAAAGACAAAAGGTACTTTAGAAAAAAGTAATAGTGGGGCGTTTGTTGTTGAACAAAGTAAGTACAATGAACATACGTTATCAGATTTGCGCAATGCAGCTTCACACTACCTTTTGATTATAACACAATATACTATACATCGTCCCGAACCGTGACCAGAGTCGCGAGACGAGCAGAGCACGCCGCCGACGCCCGCTCAGTACAACCGTCCACCCGCTACTACTGTCGACCGACTACTACCTCTCCCGACTCGCGCTACAATATATATAACAACTGTTCCCGGCGACCCGGTGCGTGCCACTACTGTCGTCTGGCGCGGTCCAAGCGCCGACTAGCAACGATAAATAACTCTCTGGTCAGACAGAGATGCTGTCATGCCTCGCCATCGCTCTGGTAATGGAACACGCAGTGGCGGAGCCAAAGACTGTGTTGTCGAGGTCGAGTGCGAGCGGGAAGAGAGGCAGCGTCGGCACGGAGATGCAAGCGAGCGCGAGACGCACGGGTGCTGCGGCGTGGCGCGTTTGCGGTCGGCGCCTTTGGTGGCAACGGCCGGGACAAGCAGCGGTGTATGGTGTGGTGCGGGGCGGACAGGGGCGGCGGTGGACGGGGAGGAGGAGGCGGCGCGACGACGGCATGGGGGCGAAAACGGGTTCGGGGGACGGCGGATGTTGAGAGGCGTCACGCGCGGACAGGACACAGACACAGACACAGAGACACACAGATTGGAAAGGGAGGGTGCGCGGTAGTAGTTGGGAATGTGCGTACCGTGCGGGATGGGAGTGGGCGAGGAACACGGTCGTGGCCCCCTGTTTTGGGTGCGTGTGATGACGTCGGTGTGTTGTGGGAAGGGAAGGTGCTGTGGCGGCGGCGCGTAATGGGCGTAGGCCGAAAAGAGAAAGGAACGTGGGCAGTGTGTTGGCAAGCGTCGGTTCGACTGCGACGTTGATGGGCAGGGCAGGGCAAGGTTAATGGTGGTAGGAGTAGGCGTGTGGGCGCAAAAAAATCTGCCGCTGCAGGCGGTGCCGTAACCGCCATGGCGGGAAGGAGAGAGGGCCAAAGAAAGAAAGAAAGAAAGACAGAAGGAAAAAAAAAAAAGGAGGGGGGGGGGCGAAAGTGGAGAGGCGGTGGTGTGAGAAGGGCGGGGGCGGAAGGAAGGCAGGAAGGACAAGAGGCGAGGCGACGGCTTGCTTTGTGTATCGGTCGGTCTCTGGCTATGCTTCGTTTTCTGCAGCAGGGTCGGTGCGCGGCGTGGCTCGCGGCAGTGGGAACGCCTGGCGGCTGGACGGCCAGCAATGCGGTTGGATGGGCGGCCACAGCACCGCACCTGTGCCCGAGGAGGAGACGCTGGCGGCGGGCCCTGAGGTGAGGCCGGCTCGGCTGGGGCTGTGGATGTGGATGTGTAGGTGTGCGCCGCTGCTGCAACAACGAGTAAAACGCGAGAAGAAGGGATGGCGGTAGAGAGGAGAGGAAAAAAAAAAAAAAATAAAAGGTCGTGTTGTGTTGATGCGCAGGCAGACGCGTACAGAGAGACGAGCCCGGTCTGCAGCAGGGTGTGGCCGTGCCGAGTGCAGAGCAGCGGCGGCTCGGTTCGGTTCGGCCCGGCCCGGCGGGCCGCGCTGTTGTCGCGGACGTGAGCGCCCCCTGGCGGGTGGCCGGAGGCGGCGCGGCGTGTTGGACGTGTGGCTGGTGGCAGTGCACAATTTGCGAGTGGCTGGCGGTGTGGTGTGGCGGTTGGCGCGTCGGGCGGCGGAGAGGTATGTGTTGCGGGCGCCCTTTGCTGCGCTGCGTCGTTGCGTGTGCCGTACAGGGCGGGCGCTTGTCGACTGTGTGGGCGGTGTGGCGAATTGGCGTGAAACGGCTGCCGAGAGGTGTGTGGTAGCGAGCCGGTCGGTGTCAGTGCGAAGGGGAATGTGCGTGCGTTTGGCGGTTTCGGTGTGCTTTTTGCGGCGTGAGAGTGGGAATTAGTGGGGCCAGCTGTTGTGTTGGTTCCTTGTGTCTTGTGTCGCGTAGCTTGATGGCAACGTGGAAGGACGCCGGTTTCGTTTCGAGCCTTGCGTGTGGTTGTCGACGTTGACTGGTTGGCGTGTGCCGATGCACGTGCATGTGTGGGTCGCGAGTGCGTGTTTGGCTGGCTGTGTGTGTGTGTGTGTGTGTTTTGGGGGGGAAGGGGGAGGCGGTGGTGAAAGTGCAGTCGTTGCCACGGGCGTCGTCGGGTGGGGCTGGGGCTGTGCGCCGTGGCGGAAAGGTGGTAGGTTGCGGGAAGCGAGCCCGTCGTTGACGGTGTCGCGTGAGGTGTGAATCGAGTGGGGCGCGGGGCGCGAGACAGGAGCAGCGTGCCGCTGCGTCGTGGTCGTCAGCAGAGGCTGTGCGTGTGCTTGTCCTTTTTGTGGGCGGTTCGTGCGAGGCGTTTTTGTTTTGTGTTGCCCTAGTTGTTAGTTTATTTTGTTTGTGTTTGTTATTTGTGAGACGACGACTGGTTGGTGGCGTGCGCGCGAAGTGGCGGTGTGCGCTTCCCGTGTCGTTTGTGTTGTTTTGTTTTTGTGTGTGTTTTTTTTTTTTTTTTTTTTTGCACTGGGCCCCGGGGGGTGGGTGGGTGCGTGTGTGTCGATTGCCGGCTGGCGAAAGGTGCGCCATCGGCGGGGTGGGTCGCCGGCACAAGTAGAGGCGGCGGCGTTGTTGCTGTTGTTGTGTGGTGTTTGTTTTGTTCGGCTGTGTCGGCGAGCTGTGTTGCGGTGCGTGTGAATGGTGCTGGCGTTGGGGCTGCGACTGCGACGGCGGCGAGCCGCGGGCGCGCATGATAGTGATGTTGTGAACAGCGGCTGTGTACGGTAGTGGTGTTGTTGTAGCACGACGTGCATCCGGGCCGGCGGGGAAAGCGCAGTTGCGGGCGGTTGCCCTTCGGTGCCAGCCATGTCGCGTGAGCGGCGGGTTGCTCTGGTGTCGACACGTGGTGCTCTGGGTTGTTGTGTGGTGCCCTTTGGCCGGTGGGGGTGGTTCGCGTGTGTCTCGTTCGCGCTCGGTATCTGGTCGTGGTCGTGCTGCTCCCCCGTCTGTCGGCGGTTTTCGACGTCGTCTGTACGTTTTTGTTCGTTTGCGGCGTGCCTGCCGACGTCGTCCCGTCGCGACCTTTCAACCGAAAGTGTGGCGCCCGAAGGTGAACGAACGTAACCCTGACCTCGGCGCTTTACGCTGAGCCGAGCGAACCGAACCTAACCTGTGGTGTGGCGAGGTGAGCTCAGCCTGTGAGCCCCTAACGTCTACGTACGGTAAGCTGTCCGGCTCACGCCTCACGTTTGAACGCTTTTTTAACCTACGTTTGACGCTTCTTAAACCTAGCACTGACCCCTTAACCTAACGTGTAACCTAACCTAACCTAACCTAACCTAACCTAGCCTCTGACGCCTGACGTGTTTGAATGCTTAACCTAAGTTTGACGCTTAACCTAACCCAAGTCCCCTTAACCTAACCCACGTCCACCTAACCTAACCTAGACGTGTAAACGTAATGTGTAACGCGTAACGTGTAAGGTCGGCTGGCGTGTGTGCTGACGGCAGATTGGGTTGGTCTGTCGATTCGGATTGCGGTTTGCCTCGGTCGAGGGGTTGGGTCGGAAGCGGCGAGGGGCGGCGGCGCCTGTTGCGCAGGCGGCGGCGCCTGTTGCGGCGGGCAATTGTTGAGAAACGGCTGTGAATGTTGGCGGGCGAGAGGAGGAGGACGGCGCGCGATGTGGCCCGACGGCTGCGGGCCGATCGGGAAACGGCGGGAGGGCGACGGAAGGCGATGGGGCGGCGGAGGCGCGTTTGCACGGCCGTCATCGCCGCACGCCTCGGCTTGTGTGGCTGTGGCGCCGGCCGCGCTGGCCGGGCTGCCGCGGCGACGGTGTGGGAGTTTTGCCGAAGGTTTGGCCATTGTGGCGGGTCGTCGGCTGGGGCTGTGGGGGCGGCATTTGGGCGGGGGCGGCGATTCTCGGCGGGCCGACCCAGGCTGTAGCGCGCGGTAGCTGCAGTTTGGCCGTGGTTTGCGGCGCTGCCGTGGCGACTGGTTGGCGACTGTGGTGTGGCTGTGTGTAGCCCCATCCTCGGTGGTTTGAAAGGCGCGGGCGGTTGTGGCGCAGGTTTGGGGCTGCTCCGCACAGGCTGTCGGACGTTGGGCGGTAGCAAGCGCGGGAGGCGCGGCGCGGCGGCGCGCAGAGTGGCGGCCGCTCTCTCGGCCGTCCGCGCCCGCCCGCGACACTGGCTGGGCCCTTGTGATTCTCTGCTCTGCTGTGCTGTGCTTGCGTGCCTGCCGTCCCGCTCGCTCTCGCTCTCGCTCTCGCTGTGTGTTACGCGCGTCGTCGAAATGGCAGATCAGGCGGCTACGAACGAGACTGCTGCGGCACCCGCCGCCACCGGCACTACGAAGAAGGCCAAGTCTGCGTCGTCTGCGAAGAAGCCGCGCGCCAAGCCTGCGCACCCGCGCACCTCTGAGATGGTGACGGCCGCCATCAAGAGTCTGAAGGAGCGCGGCGGGTCGTCGCTGCAGGCGATCAAGAAGTACATAGCCGCGCACTACAAGCTGGACGCGGAGAAGCTGGCGCCGTTTATCAAGAAGTACCTCAAGTCGGCCGTCGTGGCGGGCGAGCTGGTGCAGACGAAGGGGAAGGGCGCGTCCGGCTCGTTCAAGCTTGCCGGCGCCGGCGGCGGGGGGGCGGCCGAGGGCGGCAAGGCTCGTGCTGGCGGTGCCAAGAAGAAGCGCGCCGCTCCGGCCAGCAAGGAGAAGAAGGGCGCCCGTGCGGCCGGCGCAAAGAAGGCTGGTGGCGTGAAGGCGGCGACCGGTCGGAAGGCGGGCGCCGCCAAGAAGGCGTCTGCGGCGTCGGCCGCTCCCGCGGGTGCGAAGAAGGCGGCTGCGGCCAAGCCGGCCAAGGCCAAGTCGCCGTCGAAGGCGAAGAAGGCCGCCAAGGTTCCGACGAAGAAGCCGAAGGCGCCGCGCCCGAAGAAGGCGACGACGCCGTCTAAGGCGAAGGCTTCGCCCAAGAAGAAGAAGTAGAAAGAGATGGGAAAGGAAGGGTTTGGCGCTTGACTCCGTCGTCCCCACCCCCCGTCGTCGTCTAGTGGCGCGCAAGAGACGCGCGGCCCAAAACGGCCCTTCTCAGGGCCATCAAAGCACGTCGGGGAAGGTTTTGATTGTCGTGTTGCGTTTGGTGTGGGGTGTCTGTCTGGCGTTTCTGTATGCCCGTGGGGATGCTGTTTGCGTGCCGTGGTGGTTGGATTGCGGGGGTCGGTGGCGGGTGTGGGCGGCGGTAGCGGTAAGCGGTGTTGTTGTTGTTGTTGTTGTTGTTGTTGTTGTCGTGGTTGATTGTCGCCGTGTTTGTGGCGGCGGCCGACGGTTGGTTTTCTGTCACGTTGTTTTGTTTGAATACGTTGGTTGGCTTGCCTGCGTTCGTTCTTCTCGGATGTCTGTCTTGTCGAGTCGTGTCTGGTCTTTGTTTTGTTCCTTTGTGTGTGTGTGTGTTATGTTTTGCAAGGGGGGGCACGTTGAGATGTGGGAAGGAGTCGGCGGGGGATTTCGGTGGCGTGTAGAGCGAGCGAGCGCGCCTGCCTGGCCGTTGGCCGTCGGAGTGGAGTGCGGGTTTTTTTTGATTTCGAAAAACGAAAGCGGCGGCCGGCCAGCCACCCGTGCGGTGTGACGTCGGCCGTTGGGTATTGTGCGCTTTGAGCGCCGGGGAGGGATGATGTGTGATTGTTGCGCGCTGCTAGCAGGCAGGCAGAGTGAGCGGGTGTGGCGGACGGACGGGAAGTGGTGGTTTTTGTTTTTTTTGGGGTTGCGGGGCGAGAGGCAGGCGACCGACAAAGTTTGCTCGCGACGGAGAGATGTTAGTGGCCCTGAAAAGGGCCGTTTTTGTTTGTGCGGTGCGGTGCCGCGGCGCGGTTTAGGCGCGCTCGCCGCGGATGCGGCGAGCGAGCTGGATGTCCTTGGGCATGATGGTGACGCGCTTGGCGTGGATTGCGCACAGGTTGGTGTCTTCGAAGAGGCCGACGAGGTAGGCCTCGCTGGCCTCCTGCAGGGCCATGACTGCGGAGCTCTGGAAGCGCAGGTCGGTCTTGAAGTCCTGGGCGATCTCGCGCACTAGGCGCTGGAATGGCAGCTTGCGGATGAGCAGCTCTGTGCTCTTCTGGTAGCGCCTGATTTCTCGCAGGGCGACGGTGCCCGGCCTGTAGCGGTGGGGCTTCTTGACGCCTCCGGTGGCGGGCGCGCTCTTCCTCGCCGCCTTGGTGGCGAGCTGTTTGCGCGGCGCCTTTCCGCCGGTGGACTTGCGGGCCGTTTGCTTTGTGCGGGCCATAGCGGTAGCGGAGCGGCGTGCGTGGAGGTTAGGTGCGGCGCGGCGTCCGGTGCTGCCTTGACAACGGGCCCGCCGTGTGTGCAAATGTGTGGAACATGCGTGTTTGTTCCACGTGATGTAGTTGTAGGTTATAATAGCCTCTCGCTATTTTTCCTACAATAAGTAGTGTCTTCTTTATGGGGTAGGCTTATGTTTTTCTATGCTGTCCTGCACTGCGGACTTTGTGTTAGGGTATGCTGCGTGATTACTGCCGCAGCAAGTCTGGCCAGCGAAGGGACGCTCGCCAGTGTGGCCGGTGGCCGAGTCCTCTAACCAGTTGGTTGGCTGACCTCTCGGCCTTTTCATAGAAGGTCGTCGCTGTATCTCTGAATCGTTGCCGCAGCGGCTTGATTCCAGCGACGTGGTGGAGCTCCTCTGTTGGGAAGTCCTTGGGTAGATGCAGTGCAAGACGCAACGCCCTGTTTTGTATTGTTTGAAGGCGTTTGAGGTTGGTTTCAGCCGTGTTGCCCCACACGACTGCGGCGTACTCCAGCAGCGGTCGAATGGCGGCCTTGTACAGGGTAAGACCGACGTCTTCTGGCAGCGTTGTCGTGGGGTTGAGCACTGGGTAGAGCAGCCTCAATCTACCCAGTGCCTTTCCTCTGGTTGCTTCTATATGTTGCTGCCATGTGAGACGCCGGTCTAAAGTAACGCCTAAGTACTTGGCGGTGTGGCTCCAAGGTACTGGCACACCACACACCGAGACTGTCGGCGCGTCTTGACGGAGGGGGCGATTTGTTATGATTATCGCCTGGCTCTTGTCTCCGTTGTAGGCGAGGCGCCACTTTCTTGCCCACTCCGAGAGCTCGTCGGTGGCTGCCTGTAGACGCCGCTGCAAGACGTCGACGCTCCAGCTGCTGCTGTAGATCGCCGTGTCGTCAGCATAAAGCGCCGTCTGGACGCGGTTCGTGCGTGGCAGGTCGGCGGTATAGAGGGAGTACAGCGTCGGACCGATGACCGAGCCTTGAGGTACACCCGCAAGTATACGGCGCTCCGTGGAAATTCCACTGGAAGCACGGACGTGAAACGTCCTTTCCTGCAGATAGCTCTGCAGGAGCCTCACGTGCGACACAGGTACCCCCTGTACAAGAAGCTTGTACAGGAGGCCGTCATGCCACACGGAGTCAAAGGCACGAGACACGTCCAGCAAGAGAGCGCCGAAATACTTACGTCGGTCAACGGCTCCAAACGCTTCCTCCGTCAGGCGGAGCAGCTGGTGCGTCGTCGCGTGTTCCCGACGGAACCCGAACTGCTCGTCGGGGAGAAGTCCTTCGGCGTTTACATGCGCCAGCAGGCGGACCAGGTACAACCTTTCGAAGACCTTGGAAGTTGCTGGTAGAAGACTGATGGGCCGGTAGTTCTTCGCAATGCGCGCGTCCTTCCCCGGCTTCGGCAAGGCGACTACCTCAGCATGCTTCCAACAGGCTGGATACTCGCTGGAGCGCAGAATCCCGTTAAAAATGGCCGCAAGATGTTGTGCTGCGGCGTCGGGAAGCTGCTTCAGCATCAGGTTTGAGATGTTGTCTGCTCCGCCTGCTTTCTTGCGCTGAAGGTGGCGAAGCTGTAGTTGCACTTCGTCCGACGAGACAGGCTGAATCTCGTCGTCCTCTGCGCGTTCACGTAAGAAGACTGGAAGACGGTCTGCTACGAGGCGGACGTGTTCTTCGTCGATAGGGTCCTCCATGGGGGTAAAGTTTGCAGCGAAGGCATCAGCCAGTGCATTAGCCTTGGCGTCTGGTTCGCTAACACACCTGTTACCCACTAGCAGAGGCGGTATGGGCTGCGTGCGGCGTAGGAAGCTTTTCATGGACTTCCACGCCGACCCGTCCTCGATGTCAAGTTGCCCTATTTTCGCAGCCCACTCAGCGTTTCGATGCGCATCCACGTCCGCCCTGATGTGGCGGCGCATACGATTTAGTTCCCGCTTGGTACGCGGGTTACGCGTGAGCTGCCATTCCCGCTGCAGCCTGTTTTTGGCAGCTATGGCGTCACGGATGCGTTGCGGGAGCTGGTGAGGGAGGTGAACTTCCTCCGCTGGACGCCTGGCGGGAGTTGCGGCTGTGGCTGCATCTGTGATGGCTTGCGACAGGTGCTGAAGTGCGGCGTCGGCGCCATCGGCGTCGACGTCGGGGAGTGTCGTCAGGGCTTCCGTGACATTTGCTCGGTACTCTTCCCAATTTATGCCTCTTAGGTCGAGTCCTCTGCGTTGCAACGGAGTGACGTCGGCGTCGAGCACGAAGATGACTGGCAAGTGATCGGACGCGAGTGCCGTTCGGGTACTGGCCGCCACGTGCTGCCGTATGCCTTTCATTATGATGAAGTCCAACACGTCCTCCCGTCCGCGTGTTGGATAGATGGTGGCGTCGTGCGGTCCTACTGCGATCGCGTCGTGGCGCTCTATTACGCGCTGTAGCCGTCTGCCGCTGGTGTTCGTAAGGCGGCTATTCCATGCCGCGTGCTTCGCGTTCCAGTCTCCCCCAAGTATGAGGTTTCCTTGGAGGGACAGGAGTTTGTTGGCGTCCGCGACGTCCAGTTGTCCGCGCGGCGGCCTGTAGACAGCGCAGAAGGTTATTCTGCCGTGCACAGTGTCGACTGCGACTGCGGCTGCTTCAGTCGACGTCAGTTCTGGCACGGGAACCCGATGGTGTCTGATGGAACGCCGGACGTAAACGGCCGTCCCACCTCCTGCCGTCGGCCTGTCGTAGCGGTGGCAGACGTAATTAGCGACGCCGACTCGTACGCCTGGCTTTAGGTGAGTTTCCGCGACGAGGCAGATGTCTATGTCCTCGTCGTGCAGAAACTGCCGGAATTCTCCGTCCTGCGTTCTCAAGCCATTGGCGTTGAATACGCATACCTTGAGGCTTCTTGGGTTTTCAGGCATGACGGGCGGTGGACGAGGTTACGGCGAGTACTTGCTGTACTGCGGCCATCAGCTCGGTCACGCGAGCCATCATTAGTTGCATCGTGTCAAGGAGACGGTCGATGCGGTCGCCATCTTGTCGGGGGCCGACATCATGGCGGACGGTGTGTACGCCATTTTGTCGGGGCCCGACAGAATGGCCGTCGCGCGTGGCCTGGTTTCCGCTGGGCTGCTGGCCGCCGTTGGTGTGGGCTGCTGCAGCAGGCTGCTGGCCGCTGATTGGCCGCTGCCGGCGCCATCGCGGTTCGGGGAAGTCGGCCATGCTGGACCGGTCCGGGACGGGCGGCGCTGATTGGTCCGCTCCGTTACGGCGAGGCGCGGTGGTAGGAGCTGCTTGCCGAGGTAGGGGCGCAGGCGGGGGAACTGCCTGCGGCTGGGCCGCCACTGGCGCGGCGCGCTGCGGCGGGGGAGGCGGGCCTGCGGCCTGGTTGGCTGCGGCCGGTGCTGCGTGATGGCGTGCTTGTACCTGCTGTGAGGCGGCGGGCGGAGCCTGTCCGCCATCGCGCTCCGTTGCTGGTGGCGTGTTCTGCGGCCGCCTGCGGGGTGGCTGCCGCTCTTTGTTCCGGGCGTCGGAGTTCCCGCGCTGCTGGGCGAGGTTGACGACCGCCTCGGAATGTGCTCGGCCGGATGCGCGGCCTCGACGGCCGCGTTTCCTCTTTGTCTGGCTGTGGCTGTGCGTTGGGGCTCCACGTGGGTGCGATGTTCCCGCTGAAACTCTTCGCTGCTGCGCTTCGTTTCCGCGGGCGCGAGCCGCAAACGTTTTGTGTTTTGTGCAACCTCTGTAATTTGCGCAGTGCTCTTCACCACAGAGTTTGCACTTAGGCGTAAAGTCTTGGTGTGGTACACCATTTTTAGCACACGCTTCGGTGGCGTGTTGCTCACCGCACTTAACACAATACTCGGGCATTCCACAGTACTTAGTCGAGTGGCCGAGTTCCAGGCAGCGATAGCACTGAGCGTATGCAGCTTTGTTGCGAAGCACTTCTGCGCACACTTCCAAGTTGCCTATCCGCTTGAGTTGGAAAAGCTTCCGGTTTTCCGCCGTGTTGTTTGCAATTACCAGGAAGAGCGGGTTGCGTCCCTTGGTGCGATGAAGTTTCATTCTTATGACTTCTTCAACGCAGTAGCCCATTTGTTCCAGATCTTCCTTCAACTCTTCTGGTTTCATGGTGCGCGGTATTTTGCGGAATACAACCTTCAGGGGCTTCTTCCTGTTGGAGCTGAAGGTGTAGAAGTTCCAGCCCCGTCTGGTGCATTCCTCGCTGACCTTTACGAAGTGTTCGGTGGTTTTTACCTTCACTTTGTGAAGGTCATCGCCTGTCGCGCTGATGGTGTAGCTGTCCTTGCCAATCAGTAAGTTCAGAGCGTTCTGCAGCTCACGAAAGTGGCCATCGAACTTTACTATAAGCGGCGGCAGTGCGCGACGCTGCTGCGGCGGTGGCAGTGTCAGCTCCTCGTCTTCCGAGTCACTAAGTGCTAGGAAGCTGTTGCTCGTGCCTACTGGTGCTGCTGTGGGTTGTCGTGTGGCTTTTGCGGTCTTCGTTGCAGTTACGAAGCCGTCATTGTCCACTTTGGACTTCGGCGTGCGGCGGAGAGTTTTTGTCCCGGCTTTGGTGCCGTTTTGCGCGTATTCCTTGCGGAACTTGCGCGTGTCCGGGGCTGAGGAGTCGTCGTCGGACTTCTGCCTCTTCCTCGAGGAACGTGACGTTGACGCTTGTGAGCCTGCCGGCGTCTGCTCTGTCTGCATTTCCTCTTCGTCGCTCTCGGAATCGACTCCGAGGGGTGCAGCGGCTGCGTGCGGCATGAGACTCACCAGAAGCTGGAGTGCTTCGTCGCTGTCTTGCTGCGCTGTGGGGGCGTCCACGGGCGTCTCCAGCGGCTGCTGCAACGACGCACAACACTCGCGAGAGATCGAAATCGCGGTTTCACTTTCGCGAGTGACGCGATAGGCGTGAGCACGGTCGACGCTCTTTGGGGGAGGAGTACTACCAGAAACACTCGGTAGTGAAACTGATGTACTCAACTCGACCCCGTTAGCGTACAGGGACGCGGCCCTGTCCGCTGGAGCTGTCGGAAGCGCATTAGCTGCCTCGGGAGCGGAGCGCTCGGCGCGTGCGTCCGTCTCGCTCGGCATCGCTAACTCGAGTGTCTGCGCAACGGGCCCGCGCGCCTCCGTGCTGCGCTTATATGCCCTCGGTTGCGCGTGGTGGGGGGAGGGCGGGCCAGAGTCTATATAGGGGGGCGGCGGGCGCGCTGGGCGCAGACCGTAGCCGACTCGCGAGCCGCTGCAGCTGCTGTTTGTGCACGTTTTGCTTTGCCCGAGGAAGGAAGGATGACAGGCCGCGGCAAGGGAGGAAAGGGGCTCGGCAAGGGTGGCGCCAAGCGGCACCGCAAGGTGTTGCGCGACAACATCCAGGGCATCACGAAGCCCGCCATCCGCCGCCTGGCTCGCAGGGGCGGCGTGAAGCGCATCTCTGGTCTGATCTACGAGGAGACCCGCGGGGTGCTGAAGGTGTTCCTGGAGAACGTGATCCGCGACGCGGTGACGTACACTGAGCACGCCAAGCGCAAGACTGTGACGGCCATGGACGTGGTGTACGCCCTGAAGAGGCAGGGGCGCACCCTGTACGGTTTCGGCGGTTAGGCTGCGTCGCAGCGGGCGCTGGCCTTCCCGCGGCCGTGCTTGTGGGTGGGAGAGACTAGAAAACGGCCCTTTTCAGGGCCACCACACTGTTCGGAAGTTGAAAAGTGCGAAAGAGTCTGTGTTGTTGCTGCGTGTGTGCGCTGTGTTGTTTGTTTGTTTGTTTGTTTCTTTCTCTCTTTCTTTCTTTGTTTCTTTCTTTCCGTTTGAGCGACGTGATGTGACTGGGAGGGGAGAAGGAAAGGAAACGTGTCATGTGGCTGGCTGTGTGTGGAGCTGCTTCGTTTGTGTGTCTTTGTATCGACCGCGACGGAGGTGGCGGGCTGTGTGTTGTTGTGCGAGAGGCGGTGATTATTTGCTTGCGTGGTTTGGCTCTGTGTGTTTGCGGCGGCGTTGGGGTTTCCGAGGCAAGGCGTGTGGGCATAGGCGGCCGGATCAGCTGTTTCGTTCGTGTCGACGGCCGTTGCGCGCGGGAGTGGAGGGCGGTGTGTCGACACGCCTCCCTTTAACAATGGTCATTATTGCTGCCGTTGTCGTTTGGAAGGCGACTGCGACCGTGCAAAATGTGTGCGTGTGTGTGTGTGTGTGTGTGTGTGTGTTGGGCCACACGGGCTGTGTGGACGACAAGATGGCGGACGTGCGCCGGCGGCGGCTGTGCTGTGAAAGTGCAAAGTTAAAACAAAACAAGGTGCGGCGAGGACGACTGAAATTTTGCTTTGGACGTAGGTTTGTGTGGTGGCCCTGAAAAGGGCCGATTGTTGTGGGCCGAGCCGAGCCGGCAAAGCGCGTTGCGTGCAGGGGAGCACGCGGCGCTGCGATTGCCTGGCCTCCTTTAGGCCTTCTTCTCGGTCTTCTTTGGCAGCAGGACGGCCTGGATGTTGGGCAGGACACCACCCTGTGCGATGGTGACGCCCGACAGGAGCTTGTTGAGCTCCTCGTCGTTGCGGATGGCAAGCTGCAGGTGGCGCGGGATGATGCGCGTCTTCTTGTTGTCGCGGGCCGCGTTTCCGGCCAGCTCGAGCACCTCAGCCGCGAGGTACTCCATGACGGCGGCGAGGTAGACGGGCGCCCCGGCGCCGACGCGCTCTGCGTAGTTTCCCTTGCGCAGGAGGCGGTGGATTCTGCCGACCGGGAACTGGAGCCCAGCCCTGCTTGAGCGGGACTTTGACTTGCCCTTGACTTTGCCTCCCTTTCCGCGTCCGGACATGGCGATGGGCTAGCGACGGTGCACACGAAACGGAAACGAAAACGACCGGTGCGAGCGGCAGCGAGTCGAGCAGCGGAGTGCGTGCCGGCGCAGCCGTTACTGCATTTGAGCTTCCTCACTTTCGAGGAGAGCGTATGTAATGGAGGGTGTTGTCCTTCTGGACATTTCCTCCTCTATGTTGAGTGGGTAAATGGTCGATGTTTTTTGGTACGTCATTTTATGGTGCAGTGTGTTTAGTGTTTCTGTGCTGCCTTTTCGGCTGTTTTAATTTGTAATCATGAATTTAGGTCGTCTGTGTCTGTCCAGTGATGTGTCATACAGTCCCAGGTTTTTTATAAGTCTATTGTCTGATCTGGCCGAGTTCTCGTAGAAGCTTTCGGCCAGTTCTTTGAATCGCTCATGGAGCGTTGGAATTCCCGCTGCTTCGTGCAGGTCAGCAGTGGGGAAGCGGAAGGGAAGGTGTAATGCCCTTTTAAGTGCACGGTTTTGCACTGCCTGAAGTTTGCGGAGGTGCCAATCCGCCGCGTATCCCCAGACTGGGCAAGCATACTCCATTATTGGTCTTATTAAGGAACAGTACGTTCTAACTCCTATGTCAGCCGCTAGGGTGCTGTGGGTGTTAAGGATAGGATACAACATTTGCATCCTACCACTAGCTTTCCGGCGCAAGTCCCCGATGTGAGCCCTCCAGGTGAGCCTGGTGTCGAGAGTGACTCCAAGATACCTGGCGGTACGTCGCCATGGAAGCTCTTGGCCGTTCAGCTTGAGCAGTAGCGGCCGACGGGTGGGAGCCCGCTTGCCCAGTTTGCGGGTGATCATGATGGCTTGGGTTTTCTGTTCGTTGAGGGTGATGCGCCACTTTTTAGCCCAGCGGCCGGTCTCGTCCAGCGCTGTTTGCAATCTTCGCGTAACCCTGTCTCTGTTCGGGTTACGCGTGAAGAACGCTGTGTCGTCGGCATACTGAGCAGTGTGCACCAGCGGTACGGTCGGGAGGTCGGCAGTGTACAGGTTGTACAGAACCGGGCCCAGTACCGACCCCTGGGGCACACCTGCCCTGATGCGCCGCTTTGTGGAGAGCGACGACTCGATCCTAACGGAGAAGGTCCTTTTGGAGAGATAGCTCTCGAGTAGCTTCACTATCGGACCTGGGAAGCCTTGGGAGTATAGCTTGTAGAGAAGCCCGGTGTGCCAGACAGAGTCAAAGGCAGCGGCTACGTCAAGTAGCACTACCCCGCAGTAACTTTTACGATTGAAGCTTTCGGTAGCTGCTTCGACGACCCTCATTAGTTGCTGGGGCGCGGAGTGTTCCTGCCGGAAACCGAACTGAAAGTCCGGCAGGATTTGTTGTGTGCTGACGTGGTCGAGAATGGGGATGAGTAGCAGGCGTTCGTAAATTTTGCTAAGGGTTGGCAAAAGGCTGATTGGTCGGTGGTTCTGCGGGATAACCGGGTCTTTACCGGGTTTCGCGATCGCAACGACTTCTGCGTGTTTCCAGCACCTTGGAAACTTGCGGGAACGCGTGATCTCATTAAAGATATTTGCGATGTGGGCTACGGCAGGGGGTGGGAGGTGTTTCACTACTACGTTGTTGAGCTGGTCGTGGCCTGGGGCTCTTTTGTTAGGTAGCGACCTGATTACTCGGTTCACGTCGTCGGGTGTGAAGAGCGGTGTGTTTTCTTCGTCGTCGTCGGCGTCGTCCGCCGCAAGGAATGTGGCGAGCTGACGTCGAACGACGGCTTCATGGTCCCTGTCCTGCGCCTCTGCGGGGCGGAACTGTTTTTCAAAGGCATCTGCCAGGGCATTTGCCTTATCTGCGGTGCTAAAGACAAGTCCGCGCTCGCCGTGCAGAGGTGGCAGTCTGGCGCGTCTTTTGGTGATCTGTTTGGTCGCCTGCCAGAGGCTATTGTCGTCCACGCGGAGGGCCGAAAGTCGCGCCGACCATTGCTGGTTGCGGTGCTCAGTGAGTGCGACCTTGAGCTCTCTTTGTAGGCGGTTCAGTAGCCTCCTAGTTACGGGGTTCTTTGTGAGCTTCCACTCTTTGGCGATCCTATTTTTGTTTCTAATTTGGGCAAGCAGGTGCGGCGGGAGTTGCTTAAGTTACGTCAACTTTGAATTGCTCCCAGTTAGTGCGCTTGTATGAGACGTGTTGTTGCTGGAGAGGTACCCAGTCTCCTATGTCGACCTCGAGAATCACGGGATTGTGATCGGAAGACATTCGGTTAACCGATTGCGCGGTCACAAATCCCGTTATTCTTTTGGTGAGCGCTATGTCGAGGACGTCCGCCCTTCCCCCGTTTCTGGGGAAGTGGGAGGGCTCCTCTGGACCCCATATGTGAAAGTGGTGGGTGCGCGCGAGTCGTTGCAGTTGACGACCAGCTCTGTTTGAGTTTCGCGAGTGCCAGTCTGCATGTTTGGCGTTTAGGTCACCGCCAATGAAGAGTTTTCCTCTTATTTGGCCTAGGGCTGCTATGTCGTCCTCTTCCAGAGTATAGGAGGGAGGGCGATATGCTGCAACGACAGTGAGGGGCCCTGTGACAGTGGCAATCTCTATTGCCGCTGTTTCTATTTGCCTAGTTGCTGGTGGGTGGACCTGATGATGGGGGATTCCGCGTTTGACGTATGTTGCTACCCCGCCTCCAGCGGTGGGCCGGTCGGTCCTGTAGCAGTTGTAGTTGGGTACCGACACCCTTACACCCGGTTTAAGGTGTGTCTCGGCCACCATACATACGTCTATGTTTTCATCGCGTAGGAACTCGCGGAACTCGTTGTTTTGTCCGACGATGCCGTTTGCGTTGAAGACGCACATTTTGAGTCCTTGGATATGGGGTCGTCTATCCATCACTGAAGGGAGGATGTCTCTGCTGTGGTCGCATTGTTGTGCGACCCTTGGAGCACCAAATTAATGGCGGTAAGAATTTGGGCGTTCTGTTGCCTGATTTCGTGGAGCAGTTGCGTTAGGAGGCCTAACGTTTGCTCCACGACTCCTGAGGGCCGTAGGGCATTTGCACTCTCTTCAGAAGTGCTGGGCTGAGGGCCTTTTGATGTGCACTCAGCTGCCGCTACTGGCCGCAGACTGGGCTTGGGACTATGGGGGGGGGAGGCTTCCCTGGACGTTTCTCCGTTAGCGGGGATCGGCTGCTGGGCTAAGTGTATAGTAGGAGTCGTTTGTTGGCTCCTGTCGGTGCCAGCCACACTCGCGTAGCTTGCGCCACCTCGCGGTCTCGAGCGGGTTGCTGGACGTGTTTGGCGCGGTTGTGGATTCGCCGGCGCTCTAGAGTTTGTAGGACCGGCGCCACGGTTGGTTTTTGGTGTGGCGGGGGTTTTGGTCCCTTGTGCGCGTAGGCGGTACTCTTTCTGTACTCGGCAGCCTTGGTAGAAGGCGCCGTGTCCGGATTCACCGCATAGGGCACACTTGCTCTTTGGGTAAAGGTGCGGCGGCGGCTGGCGGCGGGTGCCACTGTGTGGGGAGACGCTGACTAGAGCGGAGCGCTTGCTACTGGTGTTGCTGCTGCCGTACGTTGGTTCGAGATGCCGCCCAAGACTAGCGGGAAGGCCGCCAAGAAGGCTGGCAAGGCGCAGAAGAACATTTCGAAGGGCGACAAGAAGAAGAAGCGCAAGAGGAAGGAGAGCTATGCCATCTACATCTACAAGGTGCTGAAGCAGGTGCACCCTGACACGGGCATCTCGTCGAAGGCGATGAGCATCATGAACAGCTTCGTGAACGACATTTTCGAGCGCATTGCGGCCGAGGCTTCTCGCCTGGCGCACTACAACAAGCGCTCGACCATCACGTCCCGCGAGATCCAGACCGCTGTGCGGCTGTTGCTGCCTGGCGAGCTGGCCAAGCACGCCGTGAGCGAGGGCACGAAGGCGGTGACCAAGTACACGAGCTCCAAGTAAGGAGGTGGCTCTGGAATGGAAGGAAGGATGGAGAAGGCTCCTCCGTTGCGAGAGCGGCAAAACGGCCCTTTTCAGGGCCACCAACTTGCCATTTGCGGGAAGGGCGGAATTGTTGTTGTTGTTGTTTGTGTGGACGGCTGTGATGTGATGTATGTGTGCATTGTGATTGTGGGTGGGGGGGGCGCGTCAAAGCGTGTTGCGGGGTACGGCCACGAGGTTGGTCGCCGTGGCGTGGAATGGTGGCACGCCTCGTTGGAGTGGTTTTGACCCATTGGTGTTGGTGTGTGTGTGTGTGTGTGTGTGTGTGTGTGTGTGTTACCTGTCTGCGAGGGGGGACAGTGCGATCGGCGACTTTTGTGTCACCGTAACGACGGCCGTTTGCGGGTTTGTTTTTTGCACATCATACATGGCGAGGGTGAAATGTGAAATGTTTTTGTTTGGTTTTTTTTTTGTTTTTTTTTTGCCGCCCACTATTCCCTTTGCTGTACGCCGAGTTTGACAATGGTGCGACGTAACTGCAGCGTGGAGGTGTGTGAGTGACGTTGAAGTGAACGTGCCATTAAGACGCATTGTTGTTGTATTGTACTGTACGTGTACGGCGACACGCACGATGATGTACCATTCGACTCTGATTTTTGATAGCCGTGTTTGACTGATTGCGTACGACGCACGCACACCGATGTCGTCATTCAAGATGCACGCGTGTCCAGTGCAGTACAGTAAGCGCGACGCTAGACGACGACGACGGCGGCGGCGGTCGTTTGTTTGGCGAATGTCTGTACACGTGTTTGTCTGTGTCCATCCGGTATGTATTTGTTTGTTTGTTTGAAAGTGTTTTGTGTGTCGGTGACGTGGTCCGATCCGTCGCCCCCTGAGTAACTGTCGATCGGCGCGATAGACCGGCGTCACGCAACTGAACCGAAGTCGTGGGCACACCCGTCATACTGTTGTACACCGTCGCGCTGAGAACGGTAACGAAAGGTTGACTTTGATCGGTCGAATGTCTGGGCAGAACGTGAGGAATGAGGCAAGAGTGCAAGGAGGAAAGGACAGAGGGGGGGCAAAAGAGAGAGAGGAAGGGAAAAAGGGGAGAAACGCATTCGTAGAGCAACGGAACGTTCCCGTGTCGGAGGCGTATTGGAGCCGCACTGAAATGCGTTTAACGGCGGCGCGGCTGCAAGTGTCTGCCGTGGTGAACGTTACCTTTGACGGCTGCATTGGGCTTTGCCTTTGCTTTCGCTTTTCGCTTTCCCGGATGTACGTAACGTTTGTTGATATGGTTCTGAGGAAGAGTGTATGACAGTGCCGTGCCGTCCATGTTCGTGTGCCCTCCCATTGTGTGTATGCTATTGTCTGTGTACTTGAATGATGTATGTAGGTGTTAGTGGACATGTTTTACCAGTGGGGGGAAATGGATGTCACGGTGGAGATGACGCACCCTCCGTACAGAAAGGTGTCGAGAAAGTGAGTGTGTGTGTGTGTGTGTGTGTGTGTGTGTGTGTGTGTGTGCGCGTCCGTGAATTGGCAGTGTTTGGAGGTGGGCGTGCCCTGCATGTGGCCCGGAAGGCTGTTCGTTTGGCGGTAGTGTTGTGTGGACAGGGGAGGGGCATGCGTAACGCTGCTGGCATGGCATTTCGGGAGATGGGAGGGGGCAAACGAGGAAACGAGGAGCGGCGGCCAAAGACGGGACGGGGAGGGGCGCGGTGTGGGTGGCTTGCGCCTGTGCTCGGCGTTGTGGTTTGTGCAAAAGAGGAGGAGAAAAACAATGAGTTGCCAGGGAGGGGAGCGGTGTTGTGTTGTGGTTGTCGTGGTGTAGCCGCAGACGCGGCTGTCAGTGAACGTGGCGAGACGGACGGATGCGCGGAGGGGCGGGGGCGGCGCATTTCGCCGGTGCCGTGCCGTGCCATGCCTGAAAGCCGCGTGGTCGCTGTGTTGTTGGTGGCGTGGGGGCGAGGAGAGTACCGTACGGGTGTGCTTGTGCGCCGGAAATGGCACACTGCGCCTGCCCGTCTTGGAGGCTGATGGCTGTGGTGTGGAAATGGGGCGCGGTGATGTTGAAGCAGTTGAAGAACAGAAAAGAAACCAAGAAGAAAACGGAAGGCGTGATGCGGCGGTGGTGGTGAGAGCGGGAAAAACAAAACAAAACAAAAGAACGAAAAAAAAACAACAAGAAACAAAAAAGAAAACAAAAAGTCTATCAATATTAAAATGTAAATGGAAATGGAAATGGACCCAGGTATAACCTCCCTGCACAAATAGCAGAGAGTCCGATGGTAATAAAAATGTGCCAGAATGTTAACGTCCCTACAAAACAAACCCAACGATAATATTAATGAAAGAATGAACCGTATGTAACATTGCAACAGACACAATGAAACCTGATAAATTGTATAAGGGCAGCAGCGTTGACCTTTGGCCCTGTATTCAGAATAAAAAGAGCCAAAGATCGTTACCCCAATGAAAAAAAAAGACACTGAAACACGTATGTAACATAGCAGCGATGGCGAGACATTGTAGCATCTGTGACCAGAGAGTTTGCGCTGGACTGCGCGAGTGTTGCGAGCGGTTCTCAGTCAGTCAGTCAGTCAGTCAGTCAGTCAGTGAGTCGTTGCGAGTCTGTAGCTCTGTGTAGTTGAGGGCTGTACTCTGTCAGTAGTCGTCGCGTGCAGTACGCTAATAGTCGTCATGCAGAGCGGTCGGTCAGTAGTAGGAGCCGAGTGCGGTTGTGTGATGTAGGCGGTCGGCAACACTGGTCAAGATGGTGAATAAGGTATACTGCTGTTAATTAATATAATCATTAGATAGTGAAAAATTTCATTTATTGTAATTATTCTCCAACAAGTTCCCCAATAATAATGTTTATTTCAAAAGCATTTTTCAAACATTTAATGTTTTATTGAACTAAAGAGTTCGTTGCACTTCACATTTCATTCCACTTCTTTGAAGAAAAATTTCACTAAAATCACAAAAAAAGAGAATATTATTATTTGCAATGCAGTTCCTCCAAGCGCTGCGCAACAACAAGAGCAGAAATGTGACATCCATTTATTCGGAGGTAAGACTTTAATTCTGATTGTTTTGCACAGGGCCAAAGACCGATATTTCGGTTTAATTGAAGTTTCTTGTCACTGAACGGACTTTAAATGTTGTGAAGAATTTATATTTGAGTCAGATTGCGAATTTCACATTTTTGTTGCCATTTTCAATACCTCTCATTGTGGGCGAGGTTACAATTAGCGCAATGTCCATTAGCATCCGAAAATAACATTGTCCATTATTTGAAAGTTTGCGGGGAGGTTACAACACACACAAAAAAAACAAAAAAAAAAAAAAAATTGCATTTATATCCGCTCCTCAATTGTAGATACCCCTTACACAGCTGTGTGCAATGAATGAGTGCTGGCTGGTAATTAATTGCACTCCTTGGAGGGAAATGCCATAGGAAGTGGTCTTTAAAAAGTGAATGTTTTTCGTTAAAAGACAAAAGGTACTTTAGAAAAAAGTAATAGTGGGGCGTTTGTTGTTGAACAAAGTAAGTACAATGAACATACGTTATCAGATTTGCGCAATGCAGCTTCACACTACCTTTTGATTATAACACAATATACTATACATCGTCCCGAACCGTGACCAGAGTCGCGAGACGAGCAGAGCACGCCGCCGACGCCCGCTCAGTACAACCGTCCACCCGCTACTACTGTCGACCGACTACTACCTCTCCCGACTCGCGCTACAATATATATAACAACTGTTCCCGGCGACCCGGTGCGTGCCACTACTGTCGTCTGGCGCGGTCCAAGCGCCGACTAGCAACGATAAATAACTCTCTGGTCAGACAGAGATGCTGTCATGCCTCGCCATCGCTCTGGTAATGGAACACGCAGTGGCGGAGCCAAAGACTGTGTTGTCGAGGTCGAGTGCGAGCGGGAAGAGAGGCAGCGTCGGCACGGAGATGCAAGCGAGCGCGAGACGCACGGGTGCTGCGGCGTGGCGCGTTTGCGGTCGGCGCCTTTGGTGGCAACGGCCGGGACAAGCAGCGGTGTATGGTGTGGTGCGGGGCGGACAGGGGCGGCGGTGGACGGGGAGGAGGAGGCGGCGCGACGACGGCATGGGGGCGAAAACGGGTTCGGGGGACGGCGGATGTTGAGAGGCGTCACGCGCGGACAGGACACAGACACAGACACAGAGACACACAGATTGGAAAGGGAGGGTGCGCGGTAGTAGTTGGGAATGTGCGTACCGTGCGGGATGGGAGTGGGCGAGGAACACGGTCGTGGCCCCCTGTTTTGGGTGCGTGTGATGACGTCGGTGTGTTGTGGGAAGGGAAGGTGCTGTGGCGGCGGCGCGTAATGGGCGTAGGCCGAAAAGAGAAAGGAACGTGGGCAGTGTGTTGGCAAGCGTCGGTTCGACTGCGACGTTGATGGGCAGGGCAGGGCAAGGTTAATGGTGGTAGGAGTAGGCGTGTGGGCGCAAAAAAATCTGCCGCTGCAGGCGGTGCCGTAACCGCCATGGCGGGAAGGAGAGAGGGCCAAAGAAAGAAAGAAAGAAAGACAGAAGGAAAAAAAAAAAAAAGGAGGGGGGGGGCGAAAGTGGAGAGGCGGTGGTGTGAGAAGGGCGGGGGCGGAAGGAAGGCAGGAAGGACAAGAGGCGAGGCGACGGCTTGCTTTGTGTATCGGTCGGTCTCTGGCTATGCTTCGTTTTCTGCAGCAGGGTCGGTGCGCGGCGTGGCTCGCGGCAGTGGGAACGCCTGGCGGCTGGACGGCCAGCAATGCGGTTGGATGGGCGGCCACAGCACCGCACCTGTGCCCGAGGAGGAGACGCTGGCGGCGGGCCCTGAGGTGAGGCCGGCTCGGCTGGGGCTGTGGATGTGGATGTGTAGGTGTGCGCCGCTGCTGCAACAACGAGTAAAACGCGAGAAGAAGGGATGGCGGTAGAGAGGAGAGGAAAAAAAAAAAAAAATAAAAGGTCGTGTTGTGTTGATGCGCAGGCAGACGCGTACAGAGAGACGAGCCCGGTCTGCAGCAGGGTGTGGCCGTGCTGAGTGCAGAGCAGCGGCGGCTCGGTTCGGTTCGGCCCGGCCCGGCGGGCCGCGCTGTTGTCGCGGACGTGAGCGCCCCCTGGCGGGTGGCCGGAGGCGGCGCGGCGTGTTGGACGTGTGGCTGGTAGCAGTGCACAATTTGCGAGTGGCTGGCGGTGTGGTGTGGCGGTTGGCGCGTCGGGCGGCGGAGAGGTATGTGTTGCGGGCGCCCTTTGCTGCGCTGCGTCGTTGCGTGTGCCGTACAGGGCGGGCGCTTGTCGACTGTGTGGGCGGTGTGGCGAATTGGCGTGAAACGGCTGCCGAGAGGTGTGTGGTAGCGAGCCGGTCGGTGTCAGTGCGAAGGGGAATGTGCGTGCGTTTGGCGGTTTCGGTGTGCTTTTTGCGGCGTGAGAGTGGGAATTAGTGGGGCCGGCTGTTGTGTTGGTTCCTTGTGTCTTGTGTCGCGTAGCTTGATGGCAACGTGGAAGGACGCCGGTTTCGTTTCGAGCCTTGCGTGTGGTTGTCGACGTTGACTGGTTGGCGTGTGCCGATGCACGTGCATGTGTGGGTCGCGAGTGCGTGTTTGGCTGGCTGTGTGTGTGTGTGTGTGTGTTTTGGGGGGGAAGGGGGAGGCGGTGGTGAAAGTGCAGTCGTTGCCACGGGCGTCGTCGGGTGGGGCTGGGGCTGTGCGCCGTGGCGGAAAGGTGGTAGGTTGCGGGAAGCGAGCCCGTCGTTGACGGTGTCGCGTGAGGTGTGAATCGAGTGGGGCGCGGGGCGCGAGACAGGAGCAGCGTGCCGCTGCGTCGTGGTCGTCAGCAGAGGCTGTGCGTGTGCTTGTCCTTTTTGTGGGCGGTTCGTGCGAGGCGTTTTTGTTTTGTGTTGCCCTAGTTGTTAGTTTATTTTGTTTGTGTTTGTTATTTGTGAGACGACGACTGGTTGGTGGCGTGCGCGCGAAGTGGCGGTGTGCGCTTCCCGTGTCGTTTGTGTTGTTTTGTTTTTGTGTGTGTTTTTTTTTTTTTTTTTTTTGCACTGGGCCCCGGGGGGTGGGTGGGTGCGTGTGTGTCGATTGCCGGCTGGCGAAAGGTGCGCCATCGGCGGGGTGGGTCGCCGGCACAAGTAGAGGCGGCGGCGTTGTTGCTGTTGTTGTGTGGTGTTTGTTTTGTTCGGCTGTGTCGGCGAGCTGTGTTGCGGTGCGTGTGAATGGTGCTGGCGTTGGGGCTGCGACTGCGACGGCGGCGAGCCGCGGGCGCGCATGATAGTGATGTTGTGAACAGCGGCTGTGTACGGTAGTGGTGTTGTTGTAGCACGACGTGCATCCGGGCCGGCGCGGAAAGCGCAGTTGCGGGCGGTTGCCCTTCGGTGCCAGCCATGTCGCGTGAGCGGCGGGTTGCTCTGGTGTCGACACGTGGTGCTCTGGGTTGTTGTGTGGTGCCCTTTGGCCGGTGGGGGTGGTTCGCGTGTGTCTCGTTCGCGCTCGGTATCTGGTCGTGGTCGTGCTGCTCCCCCGTCTGTCGGCGGTTTTCGACGTCGTCTGTACGTTTTTGTTCGTTTGCGGCGTGCCTGCCGACGTCGTCCCGTCGCGACCTTTCAACCGAAAGTGTGGCGCCCGAAGGTGAACGAACGTAACCCTGACCTCGGCGCTTTACGCTGAGCCGAGCGAACCGAACCTAACCTGTGGTGTGGCGAGGTGAGCTCAGCCTGTGAGCCCCTAACGTCTACGTACGGTAAGCTGTCCGGCTCACGCCTCACGTTTGAACGCTTTTTTAACCTACGTTTGACGCTTCTTAAACCTAGCACTGACCCCTTAACCTAACGTGTAACCTAACCTAACCTAACCTAACCTAACCTAGCCTCTGACGCCTGACGTGTTTGAATGCTTAACCTAAGTTTGACGCTTAACCTAACCCAAGTCCCCTTAACCTAACCCACGTCCACCTAACCTAACCTAGACGTGTAAACGTAATGTGTAACGCGTAACGTGTAAGGTCGGCTGGCGTGTGTGCTGACGGCAGATTGGGTTGGTCTGTCGATTCGGATTGCGGTTTGCCTCGGTCGAGGGGTTGGGTCGGAAGCGGCGAGGGGCGGCGGCGCCTGTTGCGCAGGCGGCGGCGCCTGTTGCGGCGGGCAATTGTTGAGAAACGGCTGTGAATGTTGGCGGGCGAGAGGAGGAGGACGGCGCGCGATGTGGCCCGACGGCTGCGGGCCGATCGGGAAACGGCGGGAGGGCGACGGAAGGCGATGGGGCGGCGGAGGCGCGTTTGCACGGCCGTCATCGCCGCACGCCTCGGCTTGTGTGGCTGTGGCGCCGGCCGCGCTGGCCGGGCTGCCGCGGCGACGGTGTGGGAGTTTTGCCGAAGGTTTGGCCATTGTGGCGGGTCGTCGGCTGGGGCTGTGGGGGCGGCATTTGGGCGGGGGCGGCGATTCTCGGCGGGCCGACCCAGGCTGTAGCGCGCGGTAGCTGCAGTTTGGCCGTGGTTTGCGGCGCTGCCGTGGCGACTGGTTGGCGACTGTGGTGTGGCTGTGTGTAGCCCCATCCTCGGTGGTTTGAAAGGCGCGGGCGGTTGTGGCGCAGGTTTGGGGCTGCTCCGCACAGGCTGTCGGACGTTGGGCGGTAGCAAGCGCGGGAGGCGCGGCGCGGCGGCGCGCAGAGTGGCGGCCGCTCTCTCGGCCGTCCGCGCCCGCCCGCGACACTGGCTGGGCCCTTGTGATTCTCTGCTCTGCTGTGCTGTGCTTGCGTGCCTGCCGTCCCGCTCGCTCTCGCTCTCGCTCTCGCTGTGTGTTACGCGCGTCGTCGAAATGGCAGATCAGGCGGCTACGAACGAGACTGCTGCGGCACCC
>NW_026047975.1:352500-380000 GCF_023864345.2 Schistocerca serialis cubense
TGATTGCGTACGACGCACGCACACCGATGTCGTCATTCAAGATGCACGCGTGTCCAGTGCAGTACAGTAAGCGCGACGCTAGACGACGACGACGGCGGCGGCGGTCGTTTGTTTGGCGAATGTCTGTACACGTGTTTGTCTGTGTCCATCCGGTATGTATTTGTTTGTTTGTTTGAAAGTGTTTTGTGTGTCGGTGACGTGGTCCGATCCGTCGCCCCCTGAGTAACTGTCGATCGGCGCGATAGACCGGCGTCACGCAACTGAACCGAAGTCGTGGGCACACCCGTCATACTGTTGTACACCGTCGCGCTGAGAACGGTAACGAAAGGTTGACTTTGATCGGTCGAATGTCTGGGCAGAACGTGAGGAATGAGGCAAGAGTGCAAGGAGGAAAGGACAGAGGGGGGGCAAAAGAGAGAGAGGAAGGGAAAAAGGGGAGAAACGCATTCGTAGAGCAACGGAACGTTCCCGTGTCGGAGGCGTATTGGAGCCGCACTGAAATGCGTTTAACGGCGGCGCGGCTGCAAGTGTCTGCCGTGGTGAACGTTACCTTTGACGGCTGCATTGGGCTTTGCCTTTGCTTTCGCTTTTCGCTTTCCCGGATGTACGTAACGTTTGTTGATATGGTTCTGAGGAAGAGTGTATGACAGTGCCGTGCCGTCCATGTTCGTGTGTATGCTATTGTCTGTGTACTTGAATGATGTATGTAGGTGTTAGTGGACATGTTTTACCAGTGGGGGGAAATGGATGTCACGGTGGAGATGACGCACCCTCCGTACAGAAAGGTGTCGAGAAAGTGAGTGTGTGTGTGTGTGTGTGTGTGTGTGTGTGTGTGTGTGCGCGCGTCCGTGAATTGGCAGTGTTTGGAGGTGGGCGTGCCCTGCATGTGGCCCGGAAGGCTGTTCGTTTGGCGGTAGTGTTGTGTGGACAGGGGAGGGGCATGCGTAACGCTGCTGGCATGGCATTTCGGGAGATGGGAGGGGGCAAACGAGGAAACGAGGAGCGGCGGCCAAAGACGGGACGGGGAGGGGCGCGGTGTGGGTGGCTTGCGCCTGTGCTCGGCGTTGTGGTTTGTGCAAAAGAGGACGAGAAAAACAATGAGTTGCCAGGGAGGGGAGCGGTGTTGTGTTGTGGTTGTCGTGGTGTAGCCGCAGACGCGGCTGTCAGTGAACGTGGCGAGACGGACGGATGCGCGGAGGGGCGGGGGCGGCGCATTTCGCCGGTGCCGTGCCGTGCCATGCCTGAAAGCCGCGTGGTCGCTGTGTTGTTGGTGGCGTGGGGGCGAGGAGAGTACCGTACGGGTGTGCTTGTGCGCCGGAAATGGCACACTGCGCCTGCCCGTCTTGGAGGCTGATGGCTGTGGTGTGGAAATGGGGCGCGGTGATGTTGAAGCAGTTGAAGAACAGAAAAGAAACCAAGAAGAAAACGGAAGGCGTGATGCGGCGGTGGTGGTGAGAGCGGGAAAAACAAAACAAAACAAAAGAACGAAAAAAAAACAACAAGAAACAAAAAAGAAAACAAAAAGTCTATCAATATTAAAATGTAAATGGAAATGGAAATGGACCCAGGTATAACCTCCCTGCACAAATAGCAGAGAGTCCGATGGTAATAAAAATGTGCCAGAATGTTAACGTCCCTACAAAACAAACCCAACGATAATATTAATGAAAGAATGAACCGTATGTAACATTGCAACAGACACAATGAAACCTGATAAATTGTATAAGGGCAGCAGCGTTGACCTTTGGCCCTGTATTCAGAATAAAAAGAGCCAAAGATCGTTACCCCAATGAAAAAAAAAGACACTGAAACACGTATGTAACATAGCAGCGATGGCGAGACATTGTAGCATCTGTGACCAGAGAGTTTGCGCTGGACTGCGCGAGTGTTGCGAGCGGTTCTCAGTCAGTCAGTCAGTCAGTCAGTCAGTCAGTGAGTCGTTGCGAGTCTGTAGCTCTGTGTAGTTGAGGGCTGTACTCTGTCAGTAGTCGTCGCGTGCAGTACGCTAATAGTCGTCATGCAGAGCGGTCGGTCAGTAGTAGGAGCCGAGTGCGGTTGTGTGATGTAGGCGGTCGGCAACACTGGTCAAGATGGTGAATAAGGTATACTGCTGTTAATTAATATAATCATTAGATAGTGAAAAATTTCATTTATTGTAATTATTCTCCAACAAGTTCCCCAATAATAATGTTTATTTCAAAAGCATTTTTCAAACATTTAATGTTTTATTGAACTAAAGAGTTCGTTGCACTTCACATTTCATTCCACTTCTTTGAAGAAAAATTTCACTAAAATCACAAAAAAAGAGAATATTATTATTTGCAATGCAGTTCCTCCAAGCGCTGCGCAACAACAAGAGCAGAAATGTGACATCCATTTATTCGGAGGTAAGACTTTAATTCTGATTGTTTTGCACAGGGCCAAAGACCGATATTTCGGTTTAATTGAAGTTTCTTGTCACTGAACGGACTTTAAATGTTGTGAAGAATTTATATTTGAGTCAGATTGCGAATTTCACATTTTTGTTGCCATTTTCAATACCTCTCATTGTGGGCGAGGTTACAATTAGCGCAATGTCCATTAGCATCCGAAAATAACATTGTCCATTATTTGAAAGTTTGCGGGGAGGTTACAACACACACAAAAAAAACAAAAAAAAAAAAAAATTGCATTTATATCCGCTCCTCAATTGTAGATACCCCTTACACAGCTGTGTGCAATGAATGAGTGCTGGCTGGTAATTAATTGCACTCCTTGGAGGGAAATGCCATAGGAAGTGGTCTTTAAAAAGTGAATGTTTTTCGTTAAAAGACAAAAGGTACTTTAGAAAAAAGTAATAGTGGGGCGTTTGTTGTTGAACAAAGTAAGTACAATGAACATACGTTATCAGATTTGCGCAATGCAGCTTCACACTACCTTTTGATTATAACACAATATACTATACATCGTCCCGAACCGTGACCAGAGTCGCGAGACGAGCAGAGCACGCCGCCGACGCCCGCTCAGTACAACCGTCCACCCGCTACTACTGTCGACCGACTACTACCTCTCCCGACTCGCGCTACAATATATATAACAACTGTTCCCGGCGACCCGGTGCGTGCCACTACTGTCGTCTGGCGCGGTCCAAGCGCCGACTAGCAACGATAAATAACTCTCTGGTCAGACAGAGATGCTGTCATGCCTCGCCATCGCTCTGGTAATGGAACACGCAGTGGCGGAGCCAAAGACTGTGTTGTCGAGGTCGAGTGCGAGCGGGAAGAGAGGCAGCGTCGGCACGGAGATGCAAGCGAGCGCGAGACGCACGGGTGCTGCGGCGTGGCGCGTTTGCGGTCGGCGCCTTTGGTGGCAACGGCCGGGACAAGCAGCGGTGTATGGTGTGGTGCGGGGCGGACAGGGGCGGCGGTGGACGGGGAGGAGGAGGCGGCGCGACGACGGCATGGGGGCGAAAACGGGTTCGGGGGACGGCGGATGTTGAGAGGCGTCACGCGCGGACAGGACACAGACACAGACACAGAGACACACAGATTGGAAAGGGAGGGTGCGCGGTAGTAGTTGGGAATGTGCGTACCGTGCGGGATGGGAGTGGGCGAGGAACACGGTCGTGGCCCCCTGTTTTGGGTGCGTGTGATGACGTCGGTGTGTTGTGGGAAGGGAAGGTGCTGTGGCGGCGGCGCGTAATGGGCGTAGGCCGAAAAGAGAAAGGAACGTGGGCAGTGTGTTGGCAAGCGTCGGTTCGACTGCGACGTTGATGGGCAGGGCAGGGCAAGGTTAATGGTGGTAGGAGTAGGCGTGTGGGCGCAAAAAAATCTGCCGCTGCAGGCGGTGCCGTAACCGCCATGGCGGGAAGGAGAGAGGGCCAAAGAAAGAAAGAAAGAAAGACAGAAGGAAAAAAAAAAAAAGGAGGGGGGGGGCGAAAGTGGAGAGGCGGTGGTGTGAGAAGGGCGGGGGCGGAAGGAAGGCAGGAAGGACAAGAGGCGAGGCGACGGCTTGCTTTGTGTATCGGTCGGTCTCTGGCTATGCTTCGTTTTCTGCAGCAGGGTCGGTGCGCGGCGTGGCTCGCGGCAGTGGGAACGCCTGGCGGCTGGACGGCCAGCAATGCGGTTGGATGGGCGGCCACAGCACCGCACCTGTGCCCGAGGAGGAGACGCTGGCGGCGGGCCCTGAGGTGAGGCCGGCTCGGCTGGGGCTGTGGATGTGGATGTGTAGGTGTGCGCCGCTGCTGCAACAACGAGTAAAACGCGAGAAGAAGGGATGGCGGTAGAGAGGAGAGGAAAAAAAAAAAAAAATAAAAGGTCGTGTTGTGTTGATGCGCAGGCAGACGCGTACAGAGAGACGAGCCCGGTCTGCAGCAGGGTGTGGCCGTGCCGAGTGCAGAGCAGCGGCGGCTCGGTTCGGTTCGGCCCGGCCCGGCGGGCCGCGCTGTTGTCGCGGACGTGAGCGCCCCCTGGCGGGTGGCCGGAGGCGGCGCGGCGTGTTGGACGTGTGGCTGGTGGCAGTGCACAATTTGCGAGTGGCTGGCGGTGTGGTGTGGCGGTTGGCGCGTCGGGCGGCGGAGAGGTATGTGTTGCGGGCGCCCTTTGCTGCGCTGCGTCGTTGCGTGTGCCGTACAGGGCGGGCGCTTGTCGACTGTGTGGGCGGTGTGGCGAATTGGCGTGAAACGGCTGCCGAGAGGTGTGTGGTAGCGAGCCGGTCGGTGTCAGTGCGAAGGGGAATGTGCGTGCGTTTGGCGGTTTCGGTGTGCTTTTTGCGGCGTGAGAGTGGGAATTAGTGGGGCCGGCTGTTGTGTTGGTTCCTTGTGTCTTGTGTCGCGTAGCTTGATGGCAACGTGGAAGGACGCCGGTTTCGTTTCGAGCCTTGCGTGTGGTTGTCGACGTTGACTGGTTGGCGTGTGCCGATGCACGTGCATGTGTGGGTCGCGAGTGCGTGTTTGGCTGGCTGTGTGTGTGTGTGTGTGTGTTTTGGGGGGGAAGGGGGAGGCGGTGGTGAAAGTGCAGTCGTTGCCACGGGCGTCGTCGGGTGGGGCTGGGGCTGTGCGCCGTGGCGGAAAGGTGGTAGGTTGCGGGAAGCGAGCCCGTCGTTGACGGTGTCGCGTGAGGTGTGAATCGAGTGGGGCGCGGGGCGCGAGACAGGAGCAGCGTGCCGCTGCGTCGTGGTCGTCAGCAGAGGCTGTGCGTGTGCTTGTCCTTTTTGTGGGCGGTTCGTGCGAGGCGTTTTTGTTTTGTGTTGCCCTAGTTGTTAGTTTATTTTGTTTGTGTTTGTTATTTGTGAGACGACGACTGGTTGGTGGCGTGCGCGCGAAGTGGCGGTGTGCGCTTCCCGTGTCGTTTGTGTTGTTTTGTTTTTGTGTGTGTTTTTTTTTTTTTTTTTTTTGCACTGGGCCCCGGGGGGTGGGTGGGTGCGTGTGTGTCGATTGCCGGCTGGCGAAAGGTGCGCCATCGGCGGGGTGGGTCGCCGGCACAAGTAGAGGCGGCGGCGTTGTTGCTGTTGTTGTGTGGTGTTTGTTTTGTTCGGCTGTGTCGGCGAGCTGTGTTGCGGTGCGTGTGAATGGTGCTGGCGTTGGGGCTGCGACTGCGACGGCGGCGAGCCGCGGGCGCGCATGATAGTGATGTTGTGAACAGCGGCTGTGTACGGTAGTGGTGTTGTTGTAGCACGACGTGCATCCGGGCCGGCGCGGAAAGCGCAGTTGCGGGCGGTTGCCCTTCGGTGCCAGCCATGTCGCGTGAGCGGCGGGTTGCTCTGGTGTCGACACGTGGTGCTCTGGGTTGTTGTGTGGTGCCCTTTGGCCGGTGGGGGTGGTTCGCGTGTGTCTCGTTCGCGCTCGGTATCTGGTCGTGGTCGTGCTGCTCCCCCGTCTGTCGGCGGTTTTCGACGTCGTCTGTACGTTTTTGTTCGTTTGCGGCGTGCCTGCCGACGTCGTCCCGTCGCGACCTTTCAACCGAAAGTGTGGCGCCCGAAGGTGAACGAACGTAACCCTGACCTCGGCGCTTTACGCTGAGCCGAGCGAACCGAACCTAACCTGTGGTGTGGCGAGGTGAGCTCAGCCTGTGAGCCCCTAACGTCTACGTACGGTAAGCTGTCCGGCTCACGCCTCACGTTTGAACGCTTTTTTAACCTACGTTTGACGCTTCTTAAACCTAGCACTGACCCCTTAACCTAACGTGTAACCTAACCTAACCTAACCTAACCTAACCTAGCCTCTGACGCCTGACGTGTTTGAATGCTTAACCTAAGTTTGACGCTTAACCTAACCCAAGTCCCCTTAACCTAACCCACGTCCACCTAACCTAACCTAGACGTGTAAACGTAATGTGTAACGCGTAACGTGTAAGGTCGGCTGGCGTGTGTGCTGACGGCAGATTGGGTTGGTCTGTCGATTCGGATTGCGGTTTGCCTCGGTCGAGGGGTTGGGTCGGAAGCGGCGAGGGGCGGCGGCGCCTGTTGCGCAGGCGGCGGCGCCTGTTGCGGCGGGCAATTGTTGAGAAACGGCTGTGAATGTTGGCGGGCGAGAGGAGGAGGACGGCGCGCGATGTGGCCCGACGGCTGCGGGCCGATCGGGAAACGGCGGGAGGGCGACGGAAGGCGATGGGGCGGCGGAGGCGCGTTTGCACGGCCGTCATCGCCGCACGCCTCGGCTTGTGTGGCTGTGGCGCCGGCCGCGCTGGCCGGGCTGCCGCGGCGACGGTGTGGGAGTTTTGCCGAAGGTTTGGCCATTGTGGCGGGTCGTCGGCTGGGGCTGTGGGGGCGGCATTTGGGCGGGGGCGGCGATTCTCGGCGGGCCGACCCAGGCTGTAGCGCGCGGTAGCTGCAGTTTGGCCGTGGTTTGCGGCGCTGCCGTGGCGACTGGTTGGCGACTGTGGTGTGGCTGTGTGTAGCCCCATCCTCGGTGGTTTGAAAGGCGCGGGCGGTTGTGGCGCAGGTTTGGGGCTGCTCCGCACAGGCTGTCGGACGTTGGGCGGTAGCAAGCGCGGGAGGCGCGGCGCGGCGGCGCGCAGAGTGGCGGCCGCTCTCTCGGCCGTCCGCGCCCGCCCGCGACACTGGCTGGGCCCTTGTGATTCTCTGCTCTGCTGTGCTGTGCTTGCGTGCCTGCCGTCCCGCTCGCTCTCGCTCTCGCTCTCGCTGTGTGTTACGCGCGTCGTCGAAATGGCAGATCAGGCGGCTACGAACGAGACTGCTGCGGCACCCGCCGCCACCGGCACTACGAAGAAGGCCAAGTCTGCGTCGTCTGCGAAGAAGCCGCGCGCCAAGCCTGCGCACCCGCGCACCTCTGAGATGGTGACGGCCGCCATCAAGAGTCTGAAGGAGCGCGGCGGGTCGTCGCTGCAGGCGATCAAGAAGTACATAGCCGCGCACTACAAGCTGGACGCGGAGAAGCTGGCGCCGTTTATCAAGAAGTACCTCAAGTCGGCCGTCGTGGCGGGCGAGCTGGTGCAGACGAAGGGGAAGGGCGCGTCCGGCTCGTTCAAGCTTGCCGGCGCCGGCGGCGGGGGGGCGGCCGAGGGCGGCAAGGCTCGTGCTGGCGGTGCCAAGAAGAAGCGCGCCGCTCCGGCCAGCAAGGAGAAGAAGGGCGCCCGTGCGGCCGGCGCAAAGAAGGCTGGTGGCGTGAAGGCGGCGACCGGTCGGAAGGCGGGCGCCGCCAAGAAGGCGTCTGCGGCGTCGGCCGCTCCCGCGGGTGCGAAGAAGGCGGCTGCGGCCAAGCCGGCCAAGGCCAAGTCGCCGTCGAAGGCGAAGAAGGCCGCCAAGGTTCCGACGAAGAAGCCGAAGGCGCCGCGCCCGAAGAAGGCGACGACGCCGTCTAAGGCGAAGGCTTCGCCCAAGAAGAAGAAGTAGAAAGAGATGGGAAAGGAAGGGTTTGGCGCTTGACTCCGTCGTCCCCACCCCCCGTCGTCGTCTAGTGGCGCGCAAGAGACGCGCGGCCCAAAACGGCCCTTCTCAGGGCCATCAAAGCACGTCGGGGAAGGTTTTGATTGTCGTGTTGCGTTTGGTGTGGGGTGTCTGTCTGGCGTTTCTGTATGCCCGTGGGGATGCTGTTTGCGTGCCGTGGTGGTTGGATTGCGGGGGTCGGTGGCGGGTGTGGGCGGCGGTAGCGGTAAGCGGTGTTGTTGTTGTTGTTGTTGTTGTTGTCGTGGTTGATTGTCGCCGTGTTTGTGGCGGCGGCCGACGGTTGGTTTTCTGTCACGTTGTTTTGTTTGAATACGTTGGTTGGCTTGCCTGCGTTCGTTCTTCTCGGATGTCTGTCTTGTCGAGTCGTGTCTGGTCTTTGTTTTGTTCCTTTGTGTGTGTGTGTGTTATGTTTTGCAAGGGGGGGCACGTTGAGATGTGGGAAGGAGTCGGCGGGGGATTTCGGTGGCGTGTAGAGCGAGCGAGCACGCCTGCCTGGCCGTTGGCCGTCGGAGTGGAGTGTGGGTTTTTTTTGATTTCGAAAAACGAAAGCGGCGGCCGGCCAGCCACCCGTGCGGTGTGACGTCGGCCGTTGGGTATTGTGCGCTTTGAGCGCCGGGGAGGGATGATGTGTGATTGTTGCGCGCTGCTAGCAGGCAGGCAGAGTGAGCGGGTGTGGCGGACGGACGGGAAGTGGTGGTTTTTGTTTTTTTTGGGGTTGCGGGGCGAGAGGCAGGCGACCGACAAAGTTTGCTCGCGACGGAGAGATGTTAGTGGCCCTGAAAAGGGCCGTTTTTGTTTGTGCGGTGCGGTGCCGCGGCGCGGTTTAGGCGCGCTCGCCGCGGATGCGGCGAGCGAGCTGGATGTCCTTGGGCATGATGGTGACGCGCTTGGCGTGGATTGCGCACAGGTTGGTGTCTTCGAAGAGGCCGACGAGGTAGGCCTCGCTGGCCTCCTGCAGGGCCATGACTGCGGAGCTCTGGAAGCGCAGGTCGGTCTTGAAGTCCTGGGCGATCTCGCGCACTAGGCGCTGGAATGGCAGCTTGCGGATGAGCAGCTCTGTGCTCTTCTGGTAGCGCCTGATTTCTCGCAGGGCGACGGTGCCCGGCCTGTAGCGGTGGGGCTTCTTGACGCCTCCGGTGGCGGGCGCGCTCTTCCTCGCCGCCTTGGTGGCGAGCTGTTTGCGCGGCGCCTTTCCGCCGGTGGACTTGCGGGCCGTTTGCTTTGTGCGGGCCATAGCGGTAGCGGAGCGGCGTGCGTGGAGGTTAGGTGCGGCGCGGCGTCCGGTGCTGCCTTGACAACGGGCCCGCGCGCCTCCGTGCTGCGCTTATATGCCCTCGGTTGCGCGTGGTGGGGGGAGGGCGGGCCAGAGTCTATATAGGGGGGCGGCGGGCGCGCTGGGCGCAGACCGTAGCCGACTCGCGAGCCGCTGCAGCTGCTGTTTGTGCACGTTTTGCTTTGCCCGAGGAAGGAAGGATGACAGGCCGCGGCAAGGGAGGAAAGGGGCTCGGCAAGGGTGGCGCCAAGCGGCACCGCAAGGTGTTGCGCGACAACATCCAGGGCATCACGAAGCCCGCCATCCGCCGCCTGGCTCGCAGGGGCGGCGTGAAGCGCATCTCTGGTCTGATCTACGAGGAGACCCGCGGGGTGCTGAAGGTGTTCCTGGAGAACGTGATCCGCGACGCGGTGACGTACACTGAGCACGCCAAGCGCAAGACTGTGACGGCCATGGACGTGGTGTACGCCCTGAAGAGGCAGGGGCGCACCCTGTACGGTTTCGGCGGTTAGGCTGCGTCGCAGCGGGCGCTGGCCTTCCCGCGGCCGTGCTTGTGGGTGGGAGAGACTAGAAAACGGCCCTTTTCAGGGCCACCACACTGTTCGGAAGTTGAAAAGTGCGAAAGAGTCTGTGTTGTTGCTGCGTGTGTGCGCTGTGTTGTTTGTTTGTTTGTTTGTTTCTTTCTCTCTTTCTTTCTTTGTTTCTTTCTTTCCGTTTGAGCGACGTGATGTGACTGGGAGGGGAGAAGGAAAGGAAACGTGTCATGTGGCTGGCTGTGTGTGGAGCTGCTTCGTTTGTGTGTCTTTGTATCGACCGCGACGGAGGTGGCGGGCTGTGTGTTGTTGTGCGAGAGGCGGTGATTATTTGCTTGCGTGGTTTGGCTCTGTGTGTTTGCGGCGGCGTTGGGGTTTCCGAGGCAAGGCGTGTGGGCATAGGCGGCCGGATCAGCTGTTTCGTTCGTGTCGACGGCCGTTGCGCGCGGGAGTGGAGGGCGGTGTGTCGACACGCCTCCCTTTAACAATGGTCATTATTGCTGCCGTTGTCGTTTGGAAGGCGACTGCGACCGTGCAAAATGTGTGCGTGTGTGTGTGTGTGTGTGTGTGTGTGTGTGTGTGTGTGTGTTGGGCCACACGGGCTGTGTGGACGACAAGATGGCGGACGTGCGCCGGCGGCGGCTGTGCTGTGAAAGTGCAAAGTTAAAACAAAACAAGGTGCGGCGAGGACGACTGAAATTTTGCTTTGGACGTAGGTTTGTGTGGTGGCCCTGAAAAGGGCCGATTGTTGTGGGCCGAGCCGAGCCGGCAAAGCGCGTTGCGTGCAGGGGAGCACGCGGCGCTGCGATTGCCTGGCCTCCTTTAGGCCTTCTTCTCGGTCTTCTTTGGCAGCAGGACGGCCTGGATGTTGGGCAGGACACCACCCTGTGCGATGGTGACGCCCGACAGGAGCTTGTTGAGCTCCTCGTCGTTGCGGATGGCAAGCTGCAGGTGGCGCGGGATGATGCGCGTCTTCTTGTTGTCGCGGGCCGCGTTTCCGGCCAGCTCGAGCACCTCAGCCGCGAGGTACTCCATGACGGCGGCGAGGTAGACGGGCGCCCCGGCGCCGACGCGCTCTGCGTAGTTTCCCTTGCGCAGGAGGCGGTGGATTCTGCCGACCGGGAACTGGAGCCCAGCCCTGCTTGAGCGGGACTTTGACTTGCCCTTGACTTTGCCTCCCTTTCCGCGTCCGGACATGGCGATGGGCTAGCGACGGTGCACACGAAACGGAAACGAAAACGACCGGTGCGAGCGGCAGCGAGTCGAGCAGCGGAGTGCGTGCCGGCGCAGCCGGGGTGGGGGTGCTTTATGGGCTCGGGTGCGGCGGCCGGTTGCGCGCGCGCCCCATTGGTCGGCGGCCGCAACAGGGCGAGCTGGTAAAGGTGCGGCGGCGGCTGGCGGCGGGTGCCACTGTGTGGGGAGACGCTGACTAGAGCGGAGCGCTTGCTGTGTTACGTGATAGTTGAGTGTATTTTCCGCGCGTTTTTCTGTGTTCGGCGTTAGTCGGACGTTCGCTTTCTGCGTTGTTCCGCATCGTCTTTCAATCGAGGCGGTTATTTTCTGCGTTGCTATCGGTCGTCGCGCGCGTTGATTTCGTCGTCCGCGGCGGAGTCAAAGGCCACGATGGCCGCTCCCTCTGCCGGTTCTCGTGGGTTGTTTCCCTCGTCTGGCAAGAATATCATGTCATGCGCCGAATTATTGTCGTATTCGTCCGAATCTTGTCTATCTTCCAGTCGATCAGATCACCGGCGGCTGTCGGATCCGATAACTCAAATTACTAAAGAAAATATCAATCAAGCGGTTGAGCAGACGCAGCTTGACAGCGTTGAGCTGGGTTCGACCGGCCCAGGGCCGAGTAGCGTGGGGTCAGGCTCCGGCGGGATACCTAACGGTGACAACGAAGCCGTCCTGGCCGCCCCTACACCCGGCTCCGCTGACGCTGCAGCTCCCGCTACACGTCGTAAATCAATGAAATCAACAACGAAGGCGCGGGATGCGCCGTACTCACATGCCTCTCGCAAGCACGCGCATCCCCCTTCGGTTACCGATTCTGAATCAACAGAATCCAGGGCACCTGACAGAAAGAAACAATCAACCGACCGTCAGGACCCTGCTCCGCCTCAGAATACCTCCGCTTCCCATGCGCCGACTGATACCAGTCAGGTCGACATGGTTGAGGCTTACGAGGTTACAGTACCGACGTCAAACAGATACGAAAGTTTGGATGATATCACACCAGCTGAACAAAACTCTGACAATCTCCCGGCTCCTACTCCTCTCAAAACCCCAAAGGTGCCACCTATCATTGTTCATGATACAACCAATTACCTCGATCGAATAAAGGAACTGAAGGGGCACCTAAAGGGTTCCTTTTCCTGTCAGTACAAAAGGGGCAATATCCGATATGAATTCGAAAATCCTTCCGATTATCGGTATATGATTGAGTACCTAAAAGCACGTGCCATTCAATACCATACTTACGACCTCGACCCCCTCAAAATATTGAAGGTCGTCGTCAGGCACCTCGAACCCACGACCCCTCCCGCTGACGTCAAGGAAGCGCTGGAGGAACTGGGCTTCACAGTACAATCTGTCACAGTTATGCACCAGCAGGTGCCAGACGCACAAGGAAAACTTACAGATATTAAATGGCCCCTGTTTGTTGCTGTACTCCATTGCACACCAAATGTATACGACGTCTATAAAATTAAATTCCTCCTTCACATGAAGGTGGATGTGGAATCATACCGTAACGAATCTGGCTTGACACAATGTTTCAATTGCCAGCGTTTTGGACACGGCTCCCGCAACTGCGGCCGCCTGCCGCGTTGCGTCAAGTGTGGCGCTGACCACCTCACACGACTTTGTCAAAAGAAACCTACCGACCCGCCCAAATGCTGCAATTGCGGACAGGCTCACCCAGCCAATTACAGAAAATGTTCAGCATATCAAAAAGCGCTGGTGAAATCTCGCAGCTCCTCCACTCATGCAGCCTCGGCACCTTCGACGCCAGCTGCTCCACCAGTTAATACTGAAAATTTTCCACAACTGCGAGCACGTCGCGCCCCTACTCCACCATCTTCCTCTGCTGCCGGCACGGGGCCGACGCCACCGCGACGTCCTGCCTCACGACCGGCGACTGCTCCCCACTCAGCTTGGGGAACTGCAAACCCCTCTCCAGAGCCCTCTGCACCCCCGCCCCCTACTTTCTCCTTCCCCTTTTCCAACCACCTTGCTGACCTTGCTGCCTTGTTGCAGCAGTTCAACATTCCCAAAATCATCTCTCTTGTTCGTTCTACTATCCAACAACTCAATTCTGCTTCTGACCCATTCAGTAAACTAATGATAATCCTTTCTGCCTTCATCTCCTACTTCTCAGATGGACCCTAATCAACACCGCCCATTTCGTATAATCAGTTGGAACGCCGATGGTATTCTACGCCAACGTCATTCCCTTGAAGCCTTTCTGGAAGACAGAGGTGTCGACATAGCCCTTATTTGCGAAACGCACCTAAAACCTCACCAACAGTTTTCCGTTCCCAATTACTTTGCATATCGATCCGACCGCGCGGATCGGCCACACGGCGGCACTCTTATCCTAGTTAAACAGTGCATTACGCACCGACTCCGGCAGATACCGAACATGCAACACCTGGAAGCCACAGCTATAGATATACAGCTATATGGACTGCCGTTGACCCTTGCCGCAGCTTACAACTCCCCCGCTCGCGCTATAGTCCCGACCGACTTGGATATCCTCTTCCACCTGGGCCCCAAGGTCCTCGTGGGAGGGGACTTCAACTCCAAGCACGGGACGTGGGGATGCCGTTCTACCAACGCAAATGGACGTCGGCTATTTCAGTACCTCGAACTGAATGCCGCTATCCGAGTCATTGCTCCAGATTCACCCACTCACTTCCACAAAACAGCTCGCTACCGTCCTGATATCCTTGACATCTTTCTGGCTCGGGATATTCCGTGGGTCCACCGCATCTCTGTGATCTCAGAGCTTGACTCTGATCACAATCCGGTGACCCTCGAATTTCTTGACGCACGTCCACAAGACCAGCTCCGTCCGGCTTACGTTATCAATACAAACTGGGAACGCTACCAACAACTCGTTGACCTCCATGTCCTTGAGCTTCCGCCCATCACCCGCCGCAGCCACATTAATCCGACGGCGGACCGATTAGCAAAAATCTTCACTGAATGTTACCGCACCTCTTCCCGACGAGTCCTTCAGCCTCCTTGTCGCCTGGACCTTCCGCCAGACGTCCAGGAATTAATCCGCACAAAACGTCGATTTCGTCGCCGGTGGCAACGCCTCCGCGACCCAGTCGACAAGCGGATTTGGCAAGCATTAGCTCAAGAGCTTCGAGCTCGATTACAAGAGGTCCACGATCAAACATGGAATCGGCGCCTCCGTGACGCCGCTGACCGCCCCGACCGTCTATGGCGCATAGTAAAAGAGACCACATCCACTCCTCCTCCTTCTCAGCCCCTCCATGGTCCCCAAGGCCTGGTGTACTCACCTCAGGACAAGGCGGAGGCCCTCGCACATACCCTCGAGCGCCAATTTCGCCTAAACGAGGTCGACGACGACGAAGCTGACGCCCACGAGACCCGCGTCCATCGCCGGGTCCGTCAGCTCCTTCGCCGTCATACTGACACCATCTTTCCACCGGTCACTCTACCGGAGGTGGCGACATACATCAGCAACATACCATCCCGAAAAGCCCCCGGTCCCGATGGTATCCGGCCGGCCCTCCTTCACCACCTCTCTCCAACTGCGCTTTCCTATCTGGTCAATCTATACAATAGCTGCCTTTCTTACAACTACTTCCCTCCTGTATGGAAGCTGGCCCGTGTCATTGCCCTCCCGAAACCTCGAAAAGATCCACTCTTCCCACAGAACTACCGCCCCATTTCCCTCCTCAACTTCCTTGGCAAGATTCTCGAACGTATTATCCTCTCCCACCTCCAATCCTTTCTCGACGCACACTCAGTCCTCATTCCACAACAGTTTGGGTTTCGGGCGGGCCATGGCACGGTCCACCAACTCATCCGCCTCCACGACACCATCCGTACAGCGCAACTGGAGCGCAAAAGTACAGGCATGGTCCTGCTGGACATAGAAAAAGCGTTTGACAGAGTATGGCACGACGGTTTACTATATAAACTTGCAGAATACGGCTGCCCTCTCCACATAATTCACATTCTCAAACGCTTCTTAACCAGGCGTTCCTTTTATGTCATGCAAGGCCGAAACCGAAGCTCAATCCGGCCCGTGGAAGCTGGTGTACCTCAGGGGTCTTTACTCTCCCCAATTCTGTACGCAGTATACACAAATGACATCCCATCCCGTGTCAACAATCATCTCGCGTTATACGCGGATGACACTGCAGTATTCAACTCGCACCGAAACCTCCAATTTATCGCTCTGAACCTCACACGTCACCTAGAACAGATCACTCAATGGAGCAACATATGGAAAATAAAAATTAATGCCGACAAGACACAGGCCATCCTCTTTACAAACAAACGAACGCCGCCGGCTCGCCTGGTAGAGCTGGAAGGCCGACGCATACCATGGTCTCAGACAGTAACCTACCTTGGTCTCACCTTCGACAGCCGCCTCACATGGAAACCCCATGTTGATGGCGTCTGCCACAAGGCTTACGGAATGACACACAAACTCTACCCTCTGTTGAAGAGCCCAGGCCTTTCGACACAATCTAAGCTACTCATCTGGACGTCCTGTGTCCTCTCACTCCTACTATATGGCTGTGAACTGTGGGGACTAGCAGCTGACACACATGTTCTCCAGGTACAAATAGTACAAAGCAAATCACTTAGGATCATATCAAACGCTCCACGATATGTCTCCAACAACGATATCCGTAGACTTCTCCACATTCCTCCGCTGGTCCAGCAAATTCGCCTTCGCGCCTCAAACACCCTCGCCTTCCTACAAAATTCACCACATGATCACCTCACAGTCCTTCGTCGTCCTGTTGGAGATATTCCCTACGCCCATCCGACGCTGATACTCCAGCGCCGATACCGTACCAACTGACGGTTTCACCGCAGTTGGGTCACTCCTGATCTTTTAACCTATCAATTTTTACCATTTATACCGACCTAGAAACATAACAAAGCCATTTCGAACCTAATCACTCATTCTGAAGGCAGGCCAAGAGCGATCCTTCAGCACATAAGCGGACGAAAGTCCCGTCAAGTTTTGCCGTGCCGTGCCGTGCGGCGGGTGCCACTGTGTGGGGAGACGCTGACTAGAGCGGAGCACTTGCTACTGGTGTTGCTGCTGCCGTACGTTGGTTCGAGATGCCGCCCAAGACTAGCGGGAAGGCCGCCAAGAAGGCTGGCAAGGCGCAGAAGAACATTTCGAAGGGCGACAAGAAGAAGAAGCGCAAGAGGAAGGAGAGCTATGCCATCTACATCTACAAGGTGCTGAAGCAGGTGCACCCTGACACGGGCATCTCGTCGAAGGCGATGAGCATCATGAACAGCTTCGTGAACGACATTTTCGAGCGCATTGCGGCCGAGGCTTCTCGCCTGGCGCACTACAACAAGCGCTCGACCATCACGTCCCGCGAGATCCAGACCGCTGTGCGGCTGTTGCTGCCTGGCGAGCTGGCCAAGCACGCCGTGAGCGAGGGCACGAAGGCGGTGACCAAGTACACGAGCTCCAAGTAAGGAGGTGGCTCTGGAATGGAAGGAAGGATGGAGAAGGCTCCTCCGTTGCGAGAGCGGCAAAACGGCCCTTTTCAGGGCCACCAACTTGCCATTTGCGGGAAGGGCGGAATTGTTGTTGTTGTTGTTTGTGTGGACGGCTGTGATGTGATGTATGTGTGCATTGTGATTGTGGGTGGGGGGGGCGCGTCAAAGCGTGTTGCGGGGTACGGCCACGAGGTTGGTCGCCGTGGCGTGGAATGGTGGCACGCCTCGTTGGAGTGGTTTTGACCCATTGGTGTTGGTGTGTGTGTGTGTGTGTGTGTGTGTGTGTGTGTTACCTGTCTGCGAGGGGGGACAGTGCGATCGGCGACTTTTGTGTCACCGTAACGACGGCCGTTTGCGGGTTTGTTTTTTGCACATCATACATGGCGAGGGTGAAATGTGAAATGTTTTTGTTTGGTTTTTTTTTTTGTTTTTTTTTTGCCGCCCACTATTCCCTTTGCTGTACGCCGAGTTTGACAATGGTGCGACGTAACTGCAGCGTGGAGGTGTGTGAGTGACGTTGAAGTGAACGTGCCATTAAGACGCATTGTTGTTGTATTGTACTGTACGTGTACGGCGACACGCACGATGATGTACCATTCGACTCTGATTTTTGATAGCCGTGTTTGACTGATTGCGTACGACGCACGCACACCGATGTCGTCATTCAAGATGCACGCGTGTCCAGTGCAGTACAGTAAGCGCGACGCTAGACGACGACGACGGCGGCGGCGGTCGTTTGTTTGGCGAATGTCTGTACACGTGTTTGTCTGTGTCCATCCGGTATGTATTTGTTTGTTTGTTTGAAAGTGTTTTGTGTGTCGGTGACGTGGTCCGATCCGTCGCCCCCTGAGTAACTGTCGATCGGCGCGATAGACCGGCGTCACGCAACTGAACCGAAGTCGTGGGCACACCCGTCATACTGTTGTACACCGTCGCGCTGAGAACGGTAACGAAAGGTTGACTTTGATCGGTCGAATGTCTGGGCAGAACGTGAGGAATGAGGCAAGAGTGCAAGGAGGAAAGGACAGAGGGGGGGCAAAAGAGAGAGAGGAAGGGAAAAAGGGGAGAAACGCATTCGTAGAGCAACGGAACGTTCCCGTGTCGGAGGCGTATTGGAGCCGCACTGAAATGCGTTTAACGGCGGCGCGGCTGCAAGTGTCTGCCGTGGTGAACGTTACCTTTGACGGCTGCATTGGGCTTTGCCTTTGCTTTCGCTTTTCGCTTTCCCGGATGTACGTAACGTTTGTTGATATGGTTCTGAGGAAGAGTGTATGACAGTGCCGTGCCGTCCATGTTCGTGTGCCCTCCCATTGTGTGTATGCTATTGTCTGTGTACTTGAATGATGTATGTAGGTGTTAGTGGACATGTTTTACCAGTGGGGGGAAATGGATGTCACGGTGGAGATGACGCACCCTCCGTACAGAAAGGTGTCGAGAAAGTGAGTGTGTGTGTGTGTGTGTGTGTGTGTGTGTGTGTGTGTGTGTGTGTGTGTGTGTGTGTGCGCGTCCGTGAATTGGCAGTGTTTGGAGGTGGGCGTGCCCTGCATGTGGCCCGGAAGGCTGTTCGTTTGGCGGTAGTGTTGTGTGGACAGGGGAGGGGCATGCGTAACGCTGCTGGCATGGCATTTCGGGAGATGGGAGGGGGCAAACGAGGAAACGAGGAGCGGCGGCCAAAGACGGGACGGGGAGGGGCGCGGTGTGGGTGGCTTGCGCCTGTGCTCGGCGTTGTGGTTTGTGCAAAAGAGGAGGAGAAAAACAATGAGTTGCCAGGGAGGGGAGCGGTGTTGTGTTGTGGTTGTCGTGGTGTAGCCGCAGACGCGGCTGTCAGTGAACGTGGCGAGACGGACGGATGCGCGGAGGGGCGGGGGCGGCGCATTTCGCCGGTGCCGTGCCGTGCCATGCCTGAAAGCCGCGTGGTCGCTGTGTTGTTGGTGGCGTGGGGGCGAGGAGAGTACCGTATGGGTGTGCTTGTGCGCCGGAAATGGCACACTGCGCCTGCCCGTCTTGGAGGCTGATGGCTGTGGTGTGGAAATGGGGCGCGGTGATGTTGAAGCAGTTGAAGAACAGAAAAGAAACCAAGAAGAAAACGGAAGGCGTGATGCGGCGGTGGTGGTGAGAGCGGGAAAAACAAAACAAAACAAAAGAACGAAAAAAAAACAACAAGAAACAAAAAAGAAAACAAAAAGTCTATCAATATTAAAATGTAAATGGAAATGGAAATGGACCCAGGTATAACCTCCCTGCACAAATAGCAGAGAGTCCGATGGTAATAAAAATGTGCCAGAATGTTAACGTCCCTACAAAACAAACCCAACGATAATATTAATGAAAGAATGAACCGTATGTAACATTGCAACAGACACAATGAAACCTGATAAATTGTATAAGGGCAGCAGCGTTGACCTTTGGCCCTGTATTCAGAATAAAAAGAGCCAAAGATCGTTACCCCAATGAAAAAAAAAGACACTGAAACACGTATGTAACATAGCAGCGATGGCGAGACATTGTAGCATCTGTGACCAGAGAGTTTGCGCTGGACTGCGCGAGTGTTGCGAGCGGTTCTCAGTCAGTCAGTCAGTCAGTCAGTCAGTCAGTGAGTCGTTGCGAGTCTGTAGCTCTGTGTAGTTGAGGGCTGTACTCTGTCAGTAGTCGTCGCGTGCAGTACGCTAATAGTCGTCATGCAGAGCGGTCGGTCAGTAGTAGGAGCCGAGTGCGGTTGTGTGATGTAGGCGGTCGGCAACACTGGTCAAGATGGTGAATAAGGTATACTGCTGTTAATTAATATAATCATTAGATAGTGAAAAATTTCATTTATTGTAATTATTCTCCAACAAGTTCCCCAATAATAATGTTTATTTCAAAAGCATTTTTCAAACATTTAATGTTTTATTGAACTAAAGAGTTCGTTGCACTTCACATTTCATTCCACTTCTTTGAAGAAAAATTTCACTAAAATCACAAAAAAAGAGAATATTATTATTTGCAATGCAGTTCCTCCAAGCGCTGCGCAACAACAAGAGCAGAAATGTGACATCCATTTATTCGGAGGTAAGACTTTAATTCTGATTGTTTTGCACAGGGCCAAAGACCGATATTTCGGTTTAATTGAAGTTTCTTGTCACTGAACGGACTTTAAATGTTGTGAAGAATTTATATTTGAGTCAGATTGCGAATTTCACATTTTTGTTGCCATTTTCAATACCTCTCATTGTGGGCGAGGTTACAATTAGCGCAATGTCCATTAGCATCCGAAAATAACATTGTCCATTATTTGAAAGTTTGCGGGGAGGTTACAACACACACAAAAAAAACAAAAAAAAAAAAAATTGCATTTATATCCGCTCCTCAATTGTAGATACCCCTTACACAGCTGTGTGCAATGAATGAGTGCTGGCTGGTAATTAATTGCACTCCTTGGAGGGAAATGCCATAGGAAGTGGTCTTTAAAAAGTGAATGTTTTTCGTTAAAAGACAAAAGGTACTTTAGAAAAAAGTAATAGTGGGGCGTTTGTTGTTGAACAAAGTAAGTACAATGAACATACGTTATCAGATTTGCGCAATGCAGCTTCACACTACCTTTTGATTATAACACAATATACTATACATCGTCCCGAACCGTGACCAGAGTCGCGAGACGAGCAGAGCACGCCGCCGACGCCCGCTCAGTACAACCGTCCACCCGCTACTACTGTCGACCGACTACTACCTCTCCCGACTCGCGCTACAATATATATAACAACTGTTCCCGGCGACCCGGTGCGTGCCACTACTGTCGTCTGGCGCGGTCCAAGCGCCGACTAGCAACGATAAATAACTCTCTGGTCAGACAGAGATGCTGTCATGCCTCGCCATCGCTCTGGTAATGGAACACGCAGTGGCGGAGCCAAAGACTGTGTTGTCGAGGTCGAGTGCGAGCGGGAAGAGAGGCAGCGTCGGCACGGAGATGCAAGCGAGCGCGAGACGCACGGGTGCTGCGGCGTGGCGCGTTTGCGGTCGGCGCCTTTGGTGGCAACGGCCGGGACAAGCAGCGGTGTATGGTGTGGTGCGGGGCGGACAGGGGCGGCGGTGGACGGGGAGGAGGAGGCGGCGCGACGACGGCATGGGGGCGAAAACGGGTTCGGGGGACGGCGGATGTTGAGAGGCGTCACGCGCGGACAGGACACAGACACAGACACAGAGACACACAGATTGGAAAGGGAGGGTGCGCGGTAGTAGTTGGGAATGTGCGTACCGTGCGGGATGGGAGTGGGCGAGGAACACGGTCGTGGCCCCCTGTTTTGGGTGCGTGTGATGACGTCGGTGTGTTGTGGGAAGGGAAGGTGCTGTGGCGGCGGCGCGTAATGGGCGTAGGCCGAAAAGAGAAAGGAACGTGGGCAGTGTGTTGGCAAGCGTCGGTTCGACTGCGACGTTGATGGGCAGGGCAGGGCAAGGTTAATGGTGGTAGGAGTAGGCGTGTGGGCGCAAAAAAATCTGCCGCTGCAGGCGGTGCCGTAACCGCCATGGCGGGAAGGAGAGAGGGCCAAAGAAAGAAAGAAAGAAAGACAGAAGGAAAAAAAAAAAAGGAGGGGGGGGCGAAAGTGGAGAGGCGGTGGTGTGAGAAGGGCGGGGGCGGAAGGAAGGCAGGAAGGACAAGAGGCGAGGCGACGGCTTGCTTTGTGTATCGGTCGGTCTCTGGCTATGCTTCGTTTTCTGCAGCAGGGTCGGTGCGCGGCGTGGCTCGCGGCAGTGGGAACGCCTGGCGGCTGGACGGCCAGCAATGCGGTTGGATGGGCGGCCACAGCACCGCACCTGTGCCCGAGGAGGAGACGCTGGCGGCGGGCCCTGAGGTGAGGCCGGCTCGGCTGGGGCTGTGGATGTGGATGTGTAGGTGTGCGCCGCTGCTGCAACAACGAGTAAAACGCGAGAAGAAGGGATGGCGGTAGAGAGGAGAGGAAAAAAAAAAAATAAAATAAAAGGTCGTGTTGTGTTGATGCGCAGGCAGACGCGTACAGAGAGACGAGCCCGGTCTGCAGCAGGGTGTGGCCGTGCCGAGTGCAGAGCAGCGGCGGCTCGGTTCGGTTCGGCCCGGCCCGGCGGGCCGCGCTGTTGTCGCGGACGTGAGCGCCCCCTGGCGGGTGGCCGGAGGCGGCGCGGCGTGTTGGACGTGTGGCTGGTGGCAGTGCACAATTTGCGAGTGGCTGGCGGTGTGGTGTGGCGGTTGGCGCGTCGGGCGGCGGAGAGGTATGTGTTGCGGGCGCCCTTTGCTGCGCTGCGTCGTTGCGTGTGCCGTACAGGGCGGGCGCTTGTCGACTGTGTGGGCGGTGTGGCGAATTGGCGTGAAACGGCTGCCGAGAGGTGTGTGGTAGCGAGCCGGTCGGTGTCAGTGCGAAGGGGAATGTGCGTGCGTTTGGCGGTTTCGGTGTGCTTTTTGCGGCGTGAGAGTGGGAATTAGTGGGGCCGGCTGTTGTGTTGGTTCCTTGTGTCTTGTGTCGCGTAGCTTGATGGCAACGTGGAAGGACGCCGGTTTCGTTTCGAGCCTTGCGTGTGGTTGTCGACGTTGACTGGTTGGCGTGTGCCGATGCACGTGCATGTGTGGGTCGCGAGTGCGTGTTTGGCTGGCTGTGTGTGTGTGTGTGTGTGTTTTGGGGGGGAAGGGGGAGGCGGTGGTGAAAGTGCAGTCGTTGCCACGGGCGTCGTCGGGTGGGGCTGGGGCTGTGCGCCGTGGCGGAAAGGTGGTAGGTTGCGGGAAGCGAGCCCGTCGTTGACGGTGTCGCGTGAGGTGTGAATCGAGTGGGGCGCGGGGCGCGAGACAGGAGCAGCGTGCCGCTGCGTCGTGGTCGTCAGCAGAGGCTGTGCGTGTGCTTGTCCTTTTTGTGGGCGGTTCGTGCGAGGCGTTTTTGTTTTGTGTTGCCCTAGTTGTTAGTTTATTTTGTTTGTGTTTGTTATTTGTGAGACGACGACTGGTTGGTGGCGTGCGCGCGAAGTGGCGGTGTGCGCTTCCCGTGTCGTTTGTGTTGTTTTGTTTTTGTGTGTGTTTTTTTTTTTTTTTTTTTTGCACTGGGCCCCGGGGGGTGGGTGGGTGCGTGTGTGTCGATTGCCGGCTGGCGAAAGGTGCGCCATCGGCGGGGTGGGTCGCCGGCACAAGTAGAGGCGGCGGCGTTGTTGCTGTTGTTGTGTGGTGTTTGTTTTGTTCGGCTGTGTCGGCGAGCTGTGTTGCGGTGCGTGTGAATGGTGCTGGCGTTGGGGCTGCGACTGCGACGGCGGCGAGCCGCGGGCGCGCATGATAGTGATGTTGTGAACAGCGGCTGTGTACGGTAGTGGTGTTGTTGTAGCACGACGTGCATCCGGGCCGGCGCGGAAAGCGCAGTTGCGGGCGGTTGCCCTTCGGTGCCAGCCATGTCGCGTGAGCGGCGGGTTGCTCTGGTGTCGACACGTGGTGCTCTGGGTTGTTGTGTGGTGCCCTTTGGCCGGTGGGGGTGGTTCGCGTGTGTCTCGTTCGCGCTCGGTATCTGGTCGTGGTCGTGCTGCTCCCCCGTCTGTCGGCGGTTTTCGACGTCGTCTGTACGTTTTTGTTCGTTTGCGGCGTGCCTGCCGACGTCGTCCCGTCGCGACCTTTCAACCGAAAGTGTGGCGCCCGAAGGCGAACGAACGTAACCCTGACCTCGGCGCTTTACGCTGAGCCGAGCGAACCGAACCTAACCTGTGGTGTGGCGAGGTGAGCTCAGCCTGTGAGCCCCTAACGTCTACGTACGGTAAGCTGTCCGGCTCACGCCTCACGTTTGAACGCTTTTTTAACCTACGTTTGACGCTTCTTAAACCTAGCACTGACCCCTTAACCTAACGTGTAACCTAACCTAACCTAACCTAACCTAACCTAGCCTCTGACGCCTGACGTGTTTGAATGCTTAACCTAAGTTTGACGCTTAACCTAACCCAAGTCCCCTTAACCTAACCCACGTCCACCTAACCTAACCTAGACGTGTAAACGTAATGTGTAACGCGTAACGTGTAAGGTCGGCTGGCGTGTGTGCTGACGGCAGATTGGGTTGGTCTGTCGATTCGGATTGCGGTTTGCCTCGGTCGAGGGGTTGGGTCGGAAGCGGCGAGGGGCGGCGGCGCCTGTTGCGCAGGCGGCGGCGCCTGTTGCGGCGGGCAATTGTTGAGAAACGGCTGTGAATGTTGGCGGGCGAGAGGAGGAGGACGGCGCGCGATGTGGCCCGACGGCTGCGGGCCGATCGGGAAACGGCGGGAGGGCGACGGAAGGCGATGGGGCGGCGGAGGCGCGTTTGCACGGCCGTCATCGCCGCACGCCTCGGCTTGTGTGGCTGTGGCGCCGGCCGCGCTGGCCGGGCTGCCGCGGCGACGGTGTGGGAGTTTTGCCGAAGGTTTGGCCATTGTGGCGGGTCGTCGGCTGGGGCTGTGGGGGCGGCATTTGGGCGGGGGCGGCGATTCTCGGCGGGCCGACCCAGGCTGTAGCGCGCGGTAGCTGCAGTTTGGCCGTGGTTTGCGGCGCTGCCGTGGCGACTGGTTGGCGACTGTGGTGTGGCTGTGTGTAGCCCCATCCTCGGTGGTTTGAAAGGCGCGGGCGGTTGTGGCGCAGGTTTGGGGCTGCTCCGCACAGGCTGTCGGACGTTGGGCGGTAGCAAGCGCGGGAGGCGCGGCGCGGCGGCGCGCAGAGTGGCGGCCGCTCTCTCGGCCGTCCGCGCCCGCCCGCGACACTGGCTGGGCCCTTGTGATTCTCTGCTCTGCTGTGCTGTGCTTGCGTGCCTGCCGTCCCGCTCGCTCTCGCTCTCGCTCTCGCTGTGTGTTACGCGCGTCGTCGAAATGGCAGATCAGGCGGCTACGAACGAGACTGCTGCGGCACCCGCCGCCACCGGCACTACGAAGAAGGCCAAGTCTGCGTCGTCTGCGAAGAAGCCGCGCGCCAAGCCTGCGCACCCGCGCACCTCTGAGATGGTGACGGCCGCCATCAAGAGTCTGAAGGAGCGCGGCGGGTCGTCGCTGCAGGCGATCAAGAAGTACATAGCCGCGCACTACAAGCTGGACGCGGAGAAGCTGGCGCCGTTTATCAAGAAGTACCTCAAGTCGGCCGTCGTGGCGGGCGAGCTGGTGCAGACGAAGGGGAAGGGCGCGTCCGGCTCGTTCAAGCTTGCCGGCGCCGGCGGCGGGGGGGCGGCCGAGGGCGGCAAGGCTCGTGCTGGCGGTGCCAAGAAGAAGCGCGCCGCTCCGGCCAGCAAGGAGAAGAAGGGCGCCCGTGCGGCCGGCGCAAAGAAGGCTGGTGGCGTGAAGGCGGCGACCGGTCGGAAGGCGGGCGCCGCCAAGAAGGCGTCTGCGGCGTCGGCCGCTCCCGCGGGTGCGAAGAAGGCGGCTGCGGCCAAGCCGGCCAAGGCCAAGTCGCCGTCGAAGGCGAAGAAGGCCGCCAAGGTTCCGACGAAGAAGCCGAAGGCGCCGCGCCCGAAGAAGGCGACGACGCCGTCTAAGGCGAAGGCTTCGCCCAAGAAGAAGAAGTAGAAAGAGATGGGAAAGGAAGGGTTTGGCGCTTGACTCCGTCGTCCCCACCCCCCGTCGTCGTCTAGTGGCGCGCAAGAGACGCGCGGCCCAAAACGGCCCTTCTCAGGGCCATCAAAGCACGTCGGGGAAGGTTTTGATTGTCGTGTTGCGTTTGGTGTGGGGTGTCTGTCTGGCGTTTCTGTATGCCCGTGGGGATGCTGTTTGCGTGCCGTGGTGGTTGGATTGCGGGGGTCGGTGGCGGGTGTGGGCGGCGGTAGCGGTAAGCGGTGTTGTTGTTGTTGTTGTTGTTGTTGTTGTTGTCGTGGTTGATTGTCGCCGTGTTTGTGGCGGCGGCCGACGGTTGGTTTTCTGTCACGTTGTTTTGTTTGAATACGTTGGTTGGCTTGCCTGCGTTCGTTCTTCTCGGATGTCTGTCTTGTCGAGTCGTGTCTGGTCTTTGTTTTGTTCCTTTGTGTGTGTGTGTGTTATGTTTTGCAAGGGGGGGCACGTTGAGATGTGGGAAGGAGTCGGCGGGGGATTTCGGTGGCGTGTAGAGCGAGCGAGCGCGCCTGCCTGGCCGTTGGCCGTCGGAGTGGAGTGCGGGTTTTTTTTGATTTCGAAAAACGAAAGCGGCGGCCGGCCAGCCACCCGTGCGGTGTGACGTCGGCCGTTGGGTATTGTGCGCTTTGAGCGCCGGGGAGGGATGATGTGTGATTGTTGCGCGCTGCTAGCAGGCAGGCAGAGTGAGCGGGTGTGGCGGACGGACGGGAAGTGGTGGTTTTTGTTTTTTTTGGGGTTGCGGGGCGAGAGGCAGGCGACCGACAAAGTTTGCTCGCGACGGAGAGATGTTAGTGGCCCTGAAAAGGGCCGTTTTTGTTTGTGCGGTGCGGTGCCGCGGCGCGGTTTAGGCGCGCTCGCCGCGGATGCGGCGAGCGAGCTGGATGTCCTTGGGCATGATGGTGACGCGCTTGGCGTGGATTGCGCACAGGTTGGTGTCTTCGAAGAGGCCGACGAGGTAGGCCTCGCTGGCCTCCTGCAGGGCCATGACTGCGGAGCTCTGGAAGCGCAGGTCGGTCTTGAAGTCCTGGGCGATCTCGCGCACTAGGCGCTGGAATGGCAGCTTGCGGATGAGCAGCTCTGTGCTCTTCTGGTAGCGCCTGATTTCTCGCAGGGCGACGGTGCCCGGCCTGTAGCGGTGGGGCTTCTTGACGCCTCCGGTGGCGGGCGCGCTCTTCCTCGCCGCCTTGGTGGCGAGCTGTTTGCGCGGCGCCTTTCCGCCGGTGGACTTGCGGGCCGTTTGCTTTGTGCGGGCCATAGCGGTAGCGGAGCGGCGTGCGTGGAGGTTAGGTGCGGCGCGGCGTCCGGTGCTGCCTTGACAACGGGCCCGCGCGACGACGACGACGACGCACATGGTTGAGGGGTGAACCCTCAGCTGTGAGCGAAGTTCTAGCGCGTTTAAAGCGCTTCTCCTTCTTCATTGACGGGGTGAAAATGTGGGTGTGACATGACGGTTGGTATTTGACCTTGACTGTTGTGCTGGTTTTTTTTTTTTTTTTTTTTTTTTTTTTTTTTTTTTTTTTTTTTTTTTTTAAATATATATATATAAATGACAGATTAAAGGACAGTGAGAGAGACAGTGAGAGAGAGGGAAAACGAAAGGCCAAAGTGACTGGCCGGTGGTCATGGTTAGTCTCCGCTACGCCTGATGATTGCCCGGTGTGTGATCATTTCTGGACTTGGGCCAGTGATTTCAATTTTTTCCTGACAAATATGTCAACTGGAAGCTTCTTCTCTCTCCTACCCGACCGGGCCTCTTCCCACACCCACGATTCTACGACGTCGACCAGCATGTCCCATTGGGGGGGCGTAAATATTGGGTGAGAGTTGATGATGTCTAACTCTTCGTCCGTGGCTGCTTCCGCTAGTATGGTACGCCATCTGTATGTCCGTAGGTCGATCGGTTGATGGGGGAGGGGAGGCTTGGACTGGCCGGGTGGGGTGTAGGGGTATGGGAGATATGATTGGGGGTACGACCCTCTCTTCAGTGACGAGGCAGTGTTCTTGAGGATTTCCTGCACACAGTCCGCTCTTGGGAATGGTACCCGCACCTTCCTCTTCTTCTTTGGTTGCTCGGCTTGTGAGCAGTCAGGAGGCGCGGTAGTTCCCTTGCTTGTGGCTGCCACCTTGGAGGGGGGCAGCCTCGGCGGCACCTCCTCTGTCTCCATGGGCGCCACCTCCTGGACTGTAGCAGGAGGAGGAGCGGTGGTTTGCGTGGCCGCGTCTACCCCCATCGGACGACTCACGGCGGGGGTGGCGGCGCGGTCTGGCGGCTGCTTCTTGATGGCCCGCAGCTCGTCGCGTAGCTGCTGGAGCTGGCGATGCACAGCTGTGAGCTCGTCCATCAGTGCGGCCCTTTCGGCCGCGAAGGCGGCTTGGAAGCCGGCCATAGCTTTGTCGGTGGTGGCCTCAAGGCGGCGCGGCTCGCACCCCTCGCCGAAGCGGGGGGGCGGGGCAGCCGTCGAGGCGCCTGACGTCGCCGCAGGGCGTGGTGCGGCGGGTAAACGGCGTGACTCGCGGAGGTAGTGCTGCGCTTATATGCCCTC